>NC_039359.1:210097370-210114919 GCF_003573695.1 Papaver somniferum | reverse complement strand
GAAGAAGAAGAAGAAGAAGAAGAAGAAGAAGAAGAAGAAGAAGAAGAAGAAGAAGAAGAAGAAGAAGAAGAAGAAGAAGAAGAAGAAGAAGAAGAAGAAGAAGAAGAAGAAGAAGAAGAAGAAGAAGAAGAAGAAGAAGAAGAAGAAGAAGAAGAAGAAGAAGAAGAAGAAGAAGAAGAAGAAGAAGAAGAAGAAGAAGAAGAAGAAGAAGAAGAAGAAGAAGAAGAAGAAGAAGAAGAAGAAGAAGAAGAAGAAGAAGAAGAAGGTTTAAATTTTGATTCCTGGATCTTTGTGAAAGCGGAGGGTTCTTAATAAGCTTTTTAGCAACAGCCATGTTGTTACAAGGGAAATCCTTTGTCGCGTCGCATATCTGATTCTTTTTATCTTTTCTTTATCTTTATCTTTTTTTTTTCAGAGAAAGGCAGTTCAAAGAAACAGACCAATCACTGAGTCCTTGCGGACTCACATGCATGCGTGTGATAGCACTGGTCTATTTCTAAACAGTAAAGCATGTTAACTGAGAAATAGAAAACTCATATAGTTGCCTTATTCTTTAACTAGTCTGTTTTGTCAAAACACAGCAACACAATTCAATACATAACAAAACAAAACAAAAATAAATTATTATAGGAAAGAAAATGCGAAATAGAGAACTGGTATTCAACACTGACGAACAGTCCTAATGGGAGGGATTACGATGCGAATATACCTGCAGCTCGGAATATTTAATCAACATAAGACATGGATAATGGAACACATAACATGCTGCACTCTCTGCCTTCCCTGAAACTGTTACATATTAACTACGTTCGGTTTGTGTAACTATATAGAGAAGGAAGCGACAAAGCGGCTAGAAGTATCAAATAGAAAACCGGCATAAACTTTAGGATTACTGCTTTTGTCATCAGATTCAAGAAATGACTATGCAATGCACTTTCCTCTTTCTGGAACTGGTCGATTAATCTATCCTTATGTCTAATCTTCCACCACAGCATTGTAATCCAATGTTTGGCTTTCATCAAAAAATTGTATCCGTACGTACAAATCACCAGCGTGACAATGCTTATAAAGAATGCTCGACTCAATAATGGATGATTAATGTAAAAAGGGGGTGACATACTTATGAAAACAGAAATGAAACTTAAGAGCCAGGCCGTGATTGAAACTACCATCATGCCTATAAGGACTCTAACCTGGTGATTAGAAGTTTTTTTGGTGTTGATAAACCCACTTATAACTAACACTATTATGCTCAGGGAGACTAGGAATGCAATTGCATTATAAGTCATGTAGAGATTGTATATTCTTGGATTTTTGTAAGCTAATATTGGTGTACCAGCATAGCGTATAAGATAAGGGGAAAACCTGGGTTTATATTTGGTAATGATTTTGTTCCACTCATCGTGTTCTAGAACAATACCAGGTGATTTTCCCATCACATAAGGTGAAAAAGCACTATAAGTATCTTTGTCTAGTGTGTTTAACAGTTCTTGAAGAAAATTGGTGCTATTAATCATATTTTGGCTCTGGGTTGGAGGATGTTGATCTAGATATTGACCAAAGCGACTAGACTTGGTGGATTTAGCAACAGACCTTAGATAATAAGCAAAAATAACAGGATTTTCACTAGCCTTGATTTTGGAGTCTTCTTGAAAAACACCACCCGGTGGATTCATAGCAGCTGTAAAGGCGATTCCTGCTACCAGTGTTGCAACCACCATTAAAGCATTCACTTTCTCTAGCATCCATCTCTGCTGATCAGATGATTTTGTTTTCTTCTTTGTATTATCATACCAACCAATTTCAAGACCATCTCTTTCTGCCTCTGGAAACATATGTAACGCTTTGAGGTCCTCATTATTCAGAGTATTTATATCGATTCCGGTGTTATTACTCTCCACTAAATACTTTATAAACTGCAAATGAAATAAAGTTAATGAAATAAACTAAAAGTCCGAAAGCATTGTATTTAAACATCCATCTTATGCTCATAATGATTCATAAATCTCAGTTAATATTATAAATGTAAATTATAGTATGCACTTCAGTATATTTACCTTCATTCACCTCATTTCTGCAGCAAGGTGCAAAATCGTGTTGCCATCAATGTTTTGCGAGTTGATAGACAGAGGACTAATGTTGTTCAAAGTTGGTGCACCCACTGATGGCAATTCCTCAACCAACAATTTTAGGGCCTTTAAACTGTTATGTCTAACGCAAAGGTGTAAGATTGTCTCATTTCGACCATTTTGGAAGTGAATTGCTTCCGGTTTCTGCTTAATCAACGCCTTTATGATGTTAATTCTGTCTTTTGTCGCTGCTAAATGTAATGGTGTTCGCCCTTCGTCATCTTGTACCATACAAACCTCCTCATTGCTGGAATCTAACAACTGTTCCACCATAGAAAGGCATTGTCTTGCAGAAGCCAGGTGAAGAGGAGTAAATCCATGTGAGTCTTGAACCATTATGAGTTCTCCGTTTCTCCTTAAAAGTTCTCCCGCAAACTTGACATGACCACACATAGCTGCTATGTGTAAAGCATTTCTCTTGTGAGCTGTATATGTTTCATCAAGAAGACGTGGATTTTGATGAAGCAACTTGTTGAGAAGTTTAACATCACCTCTCAGTGAAGCTTCATAAAGCCCTGGCGCCATTTATCTTACGCGAATACTCTGAATAACCGGCTTCTGTTGATATATGATGAGCTGATTTCACATTCATGGATACGGCCCTCCTTCTAAGAAACTACTTGAACACCCATCAAACTGATGCGAGACAACTAGTCATCCGTCTCCTCTTTCTCCTCGGATTTGTTGTATCGCTTTCACACACATACCAATAAAATTTAAAAAAAAAAATGTCAGTCCCACCAGGCCACCACCATGACCATACACGGAAGCGCAATAATCGAGTTGAAGCATAAAAAAAAAAATAACGTCCACATATCTTTAAGATTCTTTGTTAAGAAGAGAGAAGTGTGTTGTCACTTCCGGAAAAGAAATCCAACAAAAGATCTATGCGATGGATATGGATCGAGTAAAGGTCGAAAGACAAAACTCAAAAGCTTGACTTGTGTGTGAATAATGGACCGGGAAAAATATGATGATCACTAATTTTACGAATGACTAATATCAGTAGAACTGGATCTAATTATTGAAGTAGAGCCAGTGAAGATTACTTGTTGAACTAAGACCACATCTTTCTTGAATGTACAACGAACGTTCTCTTTTTTAGGGGGTTGTTGAATTTTCTTCTAAGGGTTCTTGGGCTTCATATTTAAACTTTATGGCTAGTTGGCCGCTACAAGTGATGCGAAATAGACAATTTTTTTTTTTTTTTTCATAAACAAGGAACCTTTTCATTAATGGGATTTCAAGGTTACAATGAGTTTAAGATCGAAAATAAGAGAATACAAACTAACAAGAACATACTGTAAGAGTACAATACCGAGAAATCCGACAAGAAAAAGAGAAGGATTACCGGAGTAAGACAAATACAAGTATGAATAAGATCCGATTAAATCGGAAGAATGATGGTATTTCTAGGAATTAAATTCCAACAATTTAGTTTGTTTTTCTTCTTTAAAAAGAAATGCTCCCAAATTAGGAGTGATTTGCTCAAATCTCTTGTAAATAGTGATGAAGCTTCCGTCGTCAAAAAGACCACTGATGGAGATTTCGTCGTCGGATAAGTTGATGATGAAGATTCTGATGAAGAGTTCGTCGCCGGAGACAATAAAGATGGAGATTTCGTTGTCGGAGAGCATCACTATTGATCTTAGAACCCAACCCAATAACCCAAAATCGCCATTAATTAAAGCGAAGATAAACCTCAAAAGAGTATATAAAACCACCAAAACGGTGTAGATAAGTAGAAACCATAATAAAAACTAAACTAATCTACTAACTAACCTAGAAAGTAAGGAGTAATGAAGAAATCTGCTCAGATCTAGTCCATTTTTGGACTGGACTAGATCTGAGCAGAGAATGGTTGGTTTTGATGAGTTTGTTGGAGAAGAAGAAGGAGTGAGAGAGAGGAGAGAGGAAATAGACAATCGAATGATATATTTTTTTTTTTGGATAGGAAGAGAGAAGTTTATTAATAGAAAGAAAAATGTATAAAGTCTACAGAATATAGACCAAACAAAAAACGAAATGAAAAGCCGGAGACACTAGCAAAAGACTAAGTCTCAGTTATTTCCAGTATAAGAAAAATTAATGTCTATCATGTTTCCCATAGCCGCAGTCCAAGTAAGAATGAGAATTTTTGCTTCAGTGCATAATTCCATATCCTTTTTGAAACTATACTTGGGTTTCGAAAATTTTGCGATTTCTTTCCTTCCATAACACCCAAACCACTATCGTAGGACTAAGGTCCCATATCAGCGTACCATAACCCGCAAAAGGAGAGTTAGGCCACGTATACGCCAACCGCAAAAGGAGAGTTAGGCCATGTATACACCAACAAGACCATAGACTCTGGAAACACCCATGCCCCAGTTTGAGTTTGGCGTAATATTTGTCCAAGTCATATAAGCTACCTTGGAGTGTATGAGATTGATCCTGCGATTCTGGACTGTCTCCACAGAGAATACAAGAACTGTATAAGTTCATTCCTTTATATTGCAGCATATCCAACGAGTTTAACTTAACATGCACAGCACACCAGACGAGGAAATTTATTTTGGGAGGTACACCCAACTTCCATGAGAATTTATAAGAAAAATCTGGAATACCTTCATCCGCAATGAACTTGGTGTATAAAGATTTGCCTGAAAAAAATCCCAAAGAGTGAATTGCCCATATACTAGTATCAGATAAAGTGTCTCTTGCTGGAGGTGATGAACTAATGATATTTAACAGTGTAGCCAAAGAGTTTTCCTCCGAGTCAGATAAAATTCTCTTAGAATCAAACATCCAAGACCATTCTTCAGTAATGTGATCCGCAACACTTGCAAATTGTAACCTATCCAGTTTCTATAAAGTAGTAAAAGAAGTAAACAAATTGCAGCTTCCCATCCAGATATCATGCTGAAACGATATCAACGTACCAGAATGTAATGTGATAATAGAATTTTCAGATATTAGAGAACCAGTTTCAACGTACCAGAATGTATCTCTGTAGTAAGCTTATACCACAACTGAAAATTTTCAACACCAAATCTCCAGCACCATTTGGCCAATAATTCTTGCTTCATCTTTCATAGATTAAGCACACCAAGGCCAGTCGAGTGATCTAGCTATGTTTATTGCTTTGTTTTGCACACGCATTATATAATTTCCGTGGAACTTGAAAACCCATTGTAACAATTGGTCTTTAAGAATAACTTCGAATCTGGACTTAAGTTTTTCACTAGGAAAAGGAAGACTTCGTATATGCTAATATGTTTTTTTTTGACAGAAAAGGTAGATTTCATAAGAAAAATCTCAAGTCACTGAAGATGTGACAAGGGAAAAACAGAGTTGCATGGGGAATCAATTATGCAGTACTGCATCCCAATTACAAATCAAAGTGGATAAACAAAAACCAGAAGAAAAAAATCCAGAGTTTAACCCCAGTCGTAAAGTAAACATTTCGCCGCCATAATTATTTATTTAGTACTTCTCGAGATGTTATTGTATAACCTATCATTTCTCTCCCTCCACAAACTCCACAAAATAGCAAACGACAAAAGTGACCAGATTCTCTTGATTCTGTTTTGCTTTTTTTGGCACCCCACTCCCAAATATATTCCTTACCATACCTGCAAAAGTCCAACTCACTCCAAAGCTATCGAGGTCATAGAGTGAATCTTAATCAAAACAGACATGTATTCTACTAATAGGGTGTTTGGATGTACACTCAGAAATTGCTTTTCGATTTCTGGAAGTCGAAAAGTCAGAGGTCAGTTTAGAAATATTATTTTAGAATGATTTCGGGAAGCAAAAAAGTCAACTCTTTATGAAGCAAAATAGTTCTGCTTCTGATATCCAAACGCTCTTTATATTTAATAGAAAGGGCTATCAATGCACAAGAGGAACCCGATGTTTATATATTTTCATCAATAATTAGGGTTGCCCAAATAAATTCCTCTTGTGTACAACATAAAATCAGGTAGATCATCCCTCTACCATTACAATTTGATTCATTGATAGAGGTTTCAGATATTGTTATTCCAAATCAAAATAAGTGAAGGAGAAAAGATACATGCAAAAGGTTTGAACTTTTGGGTCAGTTCACCCATATAGGCCTTTTGACATTTTTTTTTTTTGAAGCATGTAATATATTAAACTACTAACGGATTATTACACGTGGGTACGTAATATCCACAGATTCATCAATTACATATGGAATGGTAGGCCGTGAATATTATGCCTTTTGACAATTCATGCTCCCCATGCATAGTTTTATAACTTTAGAGAGAAAAAGTAACATGCACATAACGTGTTTTTTCTCTTTATCGCATCCCCATAGTTCCTTTTTCATCATCTTAGAGGGCCACAAGTGCCAAAGCAGAAAATGAGCCATAAGTTTTTATTTCCTTTTTTTAAAATAAGAAAGAATAATATATTAAATAAGAATTTAAACTACAGTTATATATATCCCGGTGAGATTGGGATATACCCAGATTAATTGGGATATACCCAAATTTAAATGGACATGTGCCCTTATTAAGGGGAGGTCAAAACAAGATGAAGTTACTTTAGCACCCCTACACTAATTAACCTAAAACTAAACCCTAAACTTAAAAACTAAAAAACGTTTAATCTTATTATAATCTATCTTCTTTAATCCCTCTCCTCTTATCCTTCCTTCATCTTATTCCATCAACCAAAAAGCAACCAAAAATTTCAATTTTGATATTCTACCAAAAATAGCAAGAGAGATTCAACAGGTAACATGAGAAGATCCAAATCAGAGGGAAAAGGTAAGGAAAAAGTTGGAACTAGCAAACCCGAAAATCCAATCTCTGAGAATGTTGAAAAAACCCTCCACCGGTGAAAAGAAGACTGTAAGTGATTTCTATACTCAAACCTATTATTTTGATGTGTTGTATGATTGTTATATTAGGTTAGAAATCGAAAATTATGATTTTCAGGGTTTTTGGTCGGCCAGGTGGATAATTTAAAACCATGCCGATGTTGTTGTTTTGTAAGCGCCGGCATGGTATCAGGATGAATAACCTGCCGACTTTTCATAGCAGTCATGGAGACTGTTAGACAATAACCAAGGCCGGCAGAGTATATTAACAAACCCTGCCGACATACATCTAGTCGGCATTGTCTTAGACTTGTACTATGCCGACTTTAGATTACAGAAACTTGATTTTCATTAGTTAATTGTCGGCGTTTTTCTTGAATAAGACCATGCCGACTTTGTATTAGTCGGCGTGGTATATGATTACAACCCCTCCGGCCATTGGTTGGTCGGAAGTGTTTAGATTCTAGACCCTGCCGGTTGTATTACCAAAACCATGTTTCAATGTTTAGAATTTTCATATCTCTTATTTGTGTATTGTTTAGGTTCCCAGAGGAAAAAATAGAAGATACCCCTTGTCTTGTTAGCAATCCAGAAGAGTTATTACAATTTATTGATGTTATTTATCCCAATTTAGAAGATCCTAAAGATGAAACTGAAAAGAATTGCCCTGTAAGAAAGTTACTTCTGATGGGTAAGGAAGATCCTGAAAATTTCTAAGGTTTATGGATAGTCCTAGCAATCCCCTCAACTATGAAGAATGTACATCATCAGAGGAGGAAGAAGAGGAGGTTGATCCAAGGACTTTTTTCAGGTCATGTGACTTTTCTGGAGTGAACTCCTATTACAATGAGGTCAGTGACTACATAGGTCCAGATAAGGGAAAAGCAAAAGCTGATGTTGCTGAAAAATCTAGTGATGTGGAGGAAGATAACAACAACAAGAAGGATCCATGAAATTCTTAAATTTTATCATGCTTCACTTGGTTTAGAAACCTAGATTGTGGTTTGAACTATTACATTATGTTTTGAATGTTAGTTTTTGGTTTTAGACTTGTTAAACTTATGTAATTTTCAGTTTCAGTTACTTTAGAACTTATTATTTTTTGGTCAGTTTTAAAAAATATTAGAGTTGCAGTAAGTCGGCATGGTTTGTAAGATCGACCCTGCCGACCATCCCATGCTATATGCTATAGTGCTGTCAAGGATCGGTAGTCAGCGTGGTTTGAAATCTCGACCCTGCCGACCTAAATGTTAGTAGTATAATAATATTACTTTTTAGGTACAAAGTACAAGCCATTGAATGCTCAACGACTATAAATTTTAAAATCAAGATATTAGGTGTGTTGTTATTATAAAAGAATTCTCAACTTCATCTTCAACCTTGCATAAAGAATGGAAGTTTCAAGTGCAACATAACCAAATATTTGTAGTCTTTGTACACTAAGTGGTCATTTTGCAAACGATTGTCCCTTCGAAGGAAGCAAATGCACTATTGAAGGTTGTAAGGGATTCTTATTTCTCATGAAAGTTTTAGTAGGAGATGTATATCAGCCGTATGCTTCAAAATGCACTTGTTGTGGGTTTTTTTATTGGATAGATGAGCACTAGTTACGTATGAAGATGAAGTTGCTAAAATCAACCTTCTAGCATGCACAGATCCATGTTGCGATGGTAAGATGAAGCTAATTACCTCTCTTAGGAAATTGTGTACCGTAAAAAGATACTATTTATGTCCCAAATGTGTTAGGGTTAAGTTTTTAACGTTTGTATGCTTTAATTAAGATTTGTATGCTCTAATTAAGTTTTTAAGGTTTGTTTGCTCTAGTTAAGTTTCAAAAGTTTTTTAAGTTTTTAAGAATCCTTGTATTCAATGTTAGTCGGCATCATACTAAATTCAAAGCGTGTCGGCGGCTTAGCAGTCGATACGCAGAAGTCTATTAGCACTGTCGGCGTATGTATAGTTGGCATGTCCTCTTAATACACCCTGCCGACTACAATGTGTGAACATCCAGGAACAATTTTTTTTTCTGTTTTGATCGGCATGGTTGTCCTCGTAAACCATGCCGACTTCAAAAAAGCCGGAAACCTAACAAAATCAAGACCTTGCCGATCCTGGTACAGTCGGCACTGTAGGAGGGAAACAACCTTGCCGACCGTTCCATGTCTTTTTTTCCTGTGCTGTCATGCACTGCAGCCGGCAACCAGACGAATTTATAACTTGCCGACCCTGGGAAGGTCGGCAGGGTCGTGTGATAATACAATGTCGACCAAAGGAGTAACACCAAAAAAAACAATATCCATTTCATTCATTTGTAGTACTCCAAAGTACATTACACAAAACACGAATGCGATTGCAAAAATATTCCAAAAAGATTCCTTAGTTCCTAGCCAAAATCAATCATCACCCAAATCTATTGGAGGGAGTTCATTCAAATCTATTAAACCTCCTTTAGTCAAATCTATGGGACATTCTCTAGACTCATCTAAAACATTCCAAAGGTCCATGTTGTCCTCATAAAGTTTCACCCATTCCTTGCTCTTGTTGTTTATGAACTTCTCTCAAAAACTAAACCTACAAAGAGGGGTAATGGACATTCCTTGTTGAGTTGTAGACCAATAAATTATTTTTATCCACCAAAGCCATAACAATTCTTCTATGCTTGAGTTGCTCCACACAAACCGCATGTTTCGGTGCAAATACTATAGATAGTCCTTTACTAAAAAAATGTACCACGCATGACCACGTATCCGCCAATAGATGGCCACACTCCGGCATTCTCATCCAATGCTCCCATTTGATCGGTGCATTTCCCTCCGGTCCTTTAACACTAGTAAGCAATTCTTTAAAAGTCGCTCCTTTGTTCTCCATCGAACCTTCTAGCATCATTGAGATATGAAACTCCTTGTCTTTTTATAGTCGGGCGACCATCTTTTTTCTTATGTATTGGTATTGGGTGAGATTCTCCTCAACCGCTCCACTTAGGTGTCCCAATTGTTGCGAGACAACGTGAAACCCACAATTTCCATCCTTTGGGACGTCGTCGGTACCAATAACGAACTCTTGAATAATTTGAGGGAGTTGTACGCGATACTCTTGCAATACCGGTTGTACTACCTTCCTTGGACGACCTCTTTTCTTCGCAACATCCCCTTGGCTTGCTTGACTCTCAAGAGGTAGAGTGCCATTTGGATTCAAGTTTGAGACCGTTGGTGTAGTTGAATCCTTCCTTGGCCGACCTAAGTTCTTTCCAACAAATTCCACACTTGCTTGACTCTCAAGAAGTGGAGTGCTATTTGGATTCAAGTTTGAAACAGTTGGTGTGGTTGTTTCTTTCCTCGGACGACCTTTTTTCTTTTTAGCCGGCTCCTCCTTGTATTGCGCCTCGGTATAAACATGTCCGGATGGATCGCAGTTTGTACTCATATACTCTTTAATTTGTTCCCTTTCTTCCACCCTCGTCTTTGTGATAGGTGGTATACCACAAGGATCTTGTTTCGCCGGTTCTTGAAGTTCCTCCATAAAAGGGTAAACAATCGGCATCAGCTTGTGCTTCATAGTTTGTTTGTCCAACCTATTCAACTTGGGGTACTTTTCGAGGATTATTCTCCAAGTTCCATGTCGCCAAACCGGGATCTTCTCTTGGAGCC
Source organism: Papaver somniferum (assembly GCF_003573695.1). NCBI lineage: Eukaryota > Viridiplantae > Streptophyta > Magnoliopsida > Ranunculales > Papaveraceae > Papaver > Papaver somniferum. The sequence goes on along the minus strand of NC_039359.1, from coordinate 210,104,312 downwards.
GGTTTGAAAGATAATGGCTTACAACAAGGATCAATATCTTCAAGAGGAATGAGAGTTTTATACCTACCAAGCATATGACGACATGGAAGTCCGATAGCCTTCATTATCCTACACTTACAAGGAGTGCTCGGCTTGTCATACTTTTGATACAACTTGAGATGTTTCATCATAAAACGTATTGCCCAGTGCGATACGTTGCAATGTATATCAACAAGCAACCAATTATCCTCCTTAAACTCCGTCAACTTCCGGAAGCTACTTTCTTGGAATTGTTTTTTTATCTTGGTGATATCATTATTAGTGTACTCATGGATAGCATGTTGCATCGTCACAATCCCATTTTGACTTGTGAAAAGTAGACATTTTAGTCTCCCATGAGCTTGCTCTACCATACTTGTGGATTCAAGTTTGAAATGTTTATAGTCGTAAGTAAAAGCATACACAAACCTCTCTTTATGTGGCCTCAACCATTGTTTCTTGCAATATTCCACTACTTTGGGGTAATTAGTCCCCCACTCATCCTCAAACTCCTTCAAGTTTATCTCATATCTTGCAACACTCATCGACCAAACCACTTTATCCCACGCTTTTATGATAATCCAAACTCGATCTCACCTTCTTTCCATTCTTCGTCTTCTTTCTTTTTCTCTTTCTCCCTCTCCTCTTTAGTTAGTTTACTAAGACGTTCATTTTCCTCGATGGCGGAGCCAGGAATTCTGCATGGTGGGGGGTGCTAAAAAAAATTTTTTGCGGCAAGCAAAGAACAAACAACATAATATGATATTCAAAAGAACAAACAACATAATATGATATTCATACCTGTGCGCGTTACCACATGTTGTCTATTTTCTGCTGATGCCTGACTAAACTACCACTAACGTCAATTGTTGGTTGTGAAAATAACTAAGGATCACCCCTGGCCCTGCGAATCAATGAAAAACATATACAAAGATGGTAAATCAAAATAATTTCAAGAATCATAACTTTGTAAATATAGGCAGAAAGTTAATTTTCAATTGTACCTTACATCCATGGTCAGCTAGGTTGAAACAATCCGACCAAAATAATCTGAAATGGTTAGTATTCAACTAATCTCTTAAAATCTACTACTTGTTAGTCACAAGAGAACACCATGAATACAAAAAATGATTCTTTTATATATATATATATATATATATATATGTAATAGTCTAGGTTGATACAAATATACAAAAAAGTGTTTTACCAAAAAAAGATATCAATCATTTTCCATTAGATCCTTATATATATCACTACTTCAGTTTTGCCTTGCGATCCTTGAGAGCAACGAATTCATCTATTATCAAATCTATACTGACATTTCGTGCAAGGACACTTTCGATGTTGAGCATCATGCAGTCTCTAAGAAATTCTTCCTCCATTTTGTTACGAAGGGCTGTTTTAACACACGACATTGTTGAAAAATATCGTTCTGCTGTTGCCGTAGAAACTGGAAGAGTTAATACAAGACGAATCAACCTATCAACTAGAGGGTATATTTCTTCCTTGTTAGTTTCCACTAACTGTCGGCACAACCCGAAACAGTAGATAAGTTCTTAAAGCTTGGATGGTTGGCTACATCTTCCCCATAATGTCGTAATTCGCTTCTCAAAGTGTGTACTTCTTGTGGACTGAATCTAGAGGGTAGAAATTCTTAGCAAGTGTACAAAGATTCTCAATATTAAATGACTTAAAGGATTCTCGAGGATCCAAACATGAGCTAAGAACCAGCAATTCTATTGTATCTTCAGGAAACCTTCTATTTAACTCTTTCAATTGAAAATCAATAGTGGCATTAAAAATGTCGATGTGATAATGATGATCCACAGTGATGTTATCATATTGTTGGCAAGAACGACCTGTACCTACCATATAACGATCCTCCATATTAGGCATATCAATATTATGGGTAGCACAAAATAGGCACACCGTCTCGATAAAATGTCTCCAACCATCTTCTCTTAATTTCGTAAGTAAACGCTTGGTGACTAGAGCCATGGCATTATCAATGTCTTGTGTTTTCTTTTGAAGGCCTTGACATAGTATTTCAGTGGTTCCCATTATCTCATATATCAAATGCAACACAAAAACAAACTTAAAATCTCTAATTTCTTCAAAAATACGTCGTGCTTGACCAACACTACATGTCACATTTGGATCACTCATACTAATATTTTCTATTGTTGTACAAGTTGGATCAAACTTGTCAATTAAACTGCATACAGAATTAAAATGAGAACTCCAGCGAGTATCAGTAGCTCGGGGCAACGTACCTATTTGGTTAGCCCCTCTTCCCGTCTCAAGTTCATCGGCAGCCAATCTTTCGTTAATGTCATCTTCTTGAGCTGATTGGAAATCCGTTATACGCTGTGAAGAACCAGTCACAAGATTAACAATTGAGGTTAACATTGAAAAAAACTTCCAAACCGGACCCAAGTTTTCAGTTGTTTTAACAAGAGCAAGTTGTAGTCGGTGTGCGAAACAATGAACATAGTATGCCTGTTTACAATCTTCAAGAAACAAGGATTGCAACACATTCCACTTACCACTCATACTGTTCGCACCATCATAACCTTGACCACGAATATTTTCAATTGGAAGATTATAGTGATTAAGAAAGAACATCAACTATACCTTCTTGGAGAGTTAAAGCACATGTATTTTTTACACGCTGAATATCAAAAAATCGTTCTTGCACATATCCATTACTATCAACATACCTTAAAACAAGCACCATCTGTTCTTTGTTTGAAGCATCTTTATATTCATCCACAAGTATACAATATTTCCTATCTCCAATATCCTCACGAATCTTGTTTCTGACTTTGTTAGAAATAATATTCAAAATCTCTTTCTGAATCTGAGGCGAGGAATACTTAGCATTTCCAGGAGCATTATCTAAGACAACCGCTTTCACCTTCTCGTTGAGTGTAGCTGAATACTTTATCATCTCAATACAATTACCACGGTTCTTTGAACTTTTTGACTCATCATGGCCTCTAAAAGGATACTGCTGAAAGGCTAGCCATTAGGCACATTCGACTGATGTTATGAACCGTAACCTATTTTTCTGTATAGTCTCCGTTGACTGTACTTCGAAAATTGTAGAAACGTGCTGCGATGTATTCTTCAAATTCTGACCTTTCTCTACAGAAGTGAAGTGAAAAGTATTTGGTTTCCCCACGTGCGCCAAAAATGCACCTTTAGTTCCATTCTTAACATTATGCCAATTTCTAAACCCTTCACAAGTATACTCTGGTCTGGTTGGTGGACTTGTCTCAAACAAAAAACAATAGAAACAATACGCGACATCTTTAGATTTAGAATACTCAACCCAGTGATACTCATCAAACCACTTAGCAGAAAAACGACGAAGTTGCGTTCCAAATAGGGTACCTGGATACTTAGAAAGTCTTGTTACATTGCGCCCCATTTGTAGATAAGCTCTGCGAACTTCATCGCGTTTGTTAACCGGATACTGCATAATTGGCATACGTAATCCAGGGTCGCGTTCTAATGAAGAAACATACGCATTTTCGATAACTTCAGGTACACATTGAGTACTCATTGCTTCAAATTCAGTTTTTTGGCCACCAACTTCTTCATGTTCGTGGTTTACAATCGACACTTCATGATTTCTATCATTTGATGGAGATGTAAATTGAACATTACTTGTTGATCCTTCTTCTATTTGATCAGGTTTTTGAGCTTGGAAATATGCTTTCAAAGTACCGCTCCCTCGTTTAGCCCATCCACTTGACATTGTAACCTGTTATGCAAAACTTGAACAATTTAGCAATTGTTACAATAAATATTACAAACCCCTGAAGTGTAAATTAAAACAGATTATAATTTAATCAAGAAATCAGAACAAAACATTGTACTTTCAAAAAAATTTATAAAACCCAAACCCTAGATACTAAATAGTTACAGACAATTATAATAACAATAATCAATGGTTCAATATCATATTCATAATTCATTGTATCAATATTAGAAAACCAATAGCTCTTGCCTCTTGATCGAATTCGGAATCATACCCAAAAAAATACCAACCCTAGAAAATTTGAAGAACACTAAACATCAATCAATTTTTCAAAATTTTAAGTAGCAGGAGGAAACAATTGGGTTTTTAGTTACTACTGAATGATAATAATAGATGGTATAAATGAAAAATTCCTTACCTGAAAAAATTGGCGATCAACACTTTCATTCGCCTCTGCTTCTCTCGGCGTTTCTTTTTTTTTTCGATTGAAATTGAAGCACACTCTCTCTGCGAACGAAAAAGAAAGAGGAAAGCGGAAGGTATAGTATAGGCTTAACTAGGGCTGTCAATGGGTACCTATTACCCGGAACCGGACCCGGTATATTAGGGTCCGGTTCCAGCTACTTAGGACCCGGCTGGTAATTACCCGATTGGACCCGAATTTAAACGGGTCCAAACGGGTAATACCCATTGGGTACCCGTGGGTATTGGGTACCCCTTTATTCATTCTTTTATTCATGTTTTTAGCAAAATTATAAGTATTTTTTCTAGTTTTAGCTTTGATATTTTACTCATTTAAATTTTTTCTCTTGCATTTAATCTTTATTTAGTACATTCATAAGAAATAATAATAATTTTTTATAAAAATTACTTAAATCCAAGCTAAAAAGAGAAATATATTAAGTTTTTGAGATTTTTTAAATAGTTTTCTTTAGACCCAATGGGTACCCGGAACCGACGGATACCCGGGTATTTAAACGGATCCGGTTCTGGGTCCACAAGTTTAGGAACCGGACCCGACCTTTATAAGTAGGGTCCGGGTCTAGTGATACCCGGGAGGACCCGGACCCGTTGACACTCCTAGGCTTAACTGGTGGGCTAAATTACTCTTAGCTAGTGGGCTAAATTATGCACTAGGTGGGCTATTTTTTTTTTTTGTAAGGGTCTGGTCAAGTTTTATAAAGAAGGGGGGCTACAGCCAGGGTTAGCCCCCTTTCCCTCCACCACTGATCTTCCTCCTTTTCACGTTTAGTGCCTTTCTTTTCCTTTGACTTTTGTATATGACTCCTACAATTATTTCTAAGATTGCATTGTATATGCTAAGTGCAAATCAAATTTTGTGCATTTGGAAAAACTATCCTCACAGCGTTCATTATTGCTTGCTCATTGTCGGTCACTATAACCCCGGGATTCTCTTCTTCGTGGTAGAGAAGCTTCAAAGTTTCCAATGCCCAAATATAGCTATCATCCTTCACAAGATCCATAAAACACCATGCCACCGTTAACGATTGCTTATCCGAGATTGGTCCTACAATGTTAAACAAAGGCATGTTGTATCTATTCGTCTTATAAGTACAATCCATGAACAAAACTTGGTAAGAGCAATGCGCCTATTGAATCATATCGGGATGCGCAAGAGAAATACGATCCACCAAGCCCTCCGATGACTCATGGTGTTTCACCGTGTAATTGTATTTGTGTACTAACCATTGTGATTCTTCCATCACTTTTCTTCCATCCCATTCAATTCTTTCGATAGTTTCCTTGGCCGCATAAATTGTAGACAATGAAGAGAGGTTATTCTTGTCATACCTCTTGAACTTACTAAGGAGTTTGCTTGGTTTAATTCCCCAAGTTGTTCTTACTTGTTCGAACTCGTGCGGTTTCAACTTGGGAACTTGACAATGCCTAACAAGAGTTTCCGGATCTTTATGGTTATTCCAACCAACATCAACTCAACTCATTCTCCACACGTTGTCGGTTTTTTTGTTCCTCCAAAATATAATCTTGAATGGGCATCCACACTTCTTTGACTTCGTCTTGTACACCCTAGTTGTTTTTTTATCATACACATAACCCTTTCTCTTGTGACTTGCGTCCGGCGAACCATAACACTCGCATACCATTTCAAACCGCGTATCTTTTTGTTGGGTATTTTTCAATAGAACACACATCTTCTCTTTTGCTTTCTCAACAATCCAATTGACCGCGTCGTTTTGTTCCTCCCATTCCAAATCATTAGTGTAATGTGCGGAAGTATCAGGACCCCTAATATTGTGAGCTTGAGGCTGATCCGTCATCGGTACCAATGCAACAATCTACAAAACATCAAAAGTTAGTTGATATGTATTACCAAAGTCGGCAGGGTCGACATATAAAACCATACCGACTACAAAATACCCGACATGGTAGAAAAATTCAACAGTGCCGACCAAGATATTTTCGGCAAGGTCTACGTATCCACTACAATGCCGGCGTAAGCATTTTCAAATCACGACTCCTGTGTTGCAAAAAACTGGAAGTCGTCAAGGTCGACATATAAAACCATACCGACTACAAAATCCCCGACATGGTAGAAAAATTCAACAGTGCCGACCGAAATATAGTGGGAAGGGTCTACGTATCCACTACAATGCCGGCGTAAGAATTTTCAAATCACGACTCCTGTGTTGCAAAAAAAATGGAAGTCGGCATGGTTAAAATTTTCTACCTTGCCGACACGGGTACTGCTCATGAAAAGTCGGCACGTTGTTCAAATATAAACCACGCCGGTGCTTAAGGTCCGCATGATCGACGAGCGTCGACCTTGCCGACCCTGGGAAGCAAAAGTGAAAAAAACAAACCAAAATCGATCATTTGCATAGAAAAATCACAATCTTCACCACCTAGGTTGTCTACCTGATTACTTTCATCTCCATTCTCTTCTTCTAGGTCATTGGATTCTACGTTTGGCTCAAGATGTTCATCACTTCCATAGCCATCTTGAGTTTGAGGAAAATAAAAGTGAGGATCATGCATGTAATCCATTTGATCATGATTTGATAGGTCATCATACAAGTACTTATTTGTAGGAAGAAAGTTAGAAGACTACCCCGCGTCAAAATCAGGATTAGAATCACTCATATCACAAATTTCTCAAAAACCGTAACCCCCCCCCC
>NC_039359.1:209953190-210097155 GCF_003573695.1 Papaver somniferum | reverse complement strand
CCCCCCCCCCCAAAAAAAAAAAAAACCTCCTCTACTACTTCATACTCTTTCCTACTCTCAATTATTTCCAAACCCACTCATATAAATCAACTAACTAATCTAACTAATTTAACTAATTTAATCATTTCAATTAAATTAGTGTTAATCATTGCAGGGGCAATTTTTCCATTATCTCATTATGTATACCCCAATTAATTTGGATATACCTCAATCAAGCCAGGATACATATGAGGAGTATTTCATGAGATCCCAAAATCCTTGAGCAAAGATTTGCTCCGCTGATTAGTCAAGCTCCTAGCCAACTGGATTAACATGGAATCATGATTTTGGGCATACTGAAATCTATTAGGCATACAAAACAATAATCCTAACTTGGATGACCTTATAAGGGGTACCCTATGGGTAGTTCAATTACCTTTATACCCTTAATACAAAAATGAAAAATCATTTTTCTAAAATATCAAAATCAGTTTCCCTTAACATCTCTTCTTCTTCTTCCTCTAGCCGAACTCTTCCCCTCCCGCAAAAAAAAAAATTCATCACCGTGATTAATTGTCGATTCGTAAAAATTTGATCGTCGATTAAACTCAACTACATAATGACTCATATAAAGAAAAGCAGGGACTAGGCAAACCAAATCGTCTTCTAATCCATCAATTGAAGATGAAGGTGTAGAAACTGAAAATCAACCACCAATTGAACCAGAAATTGAACCAATTGCATCTCCAACTCCGGAAATGAGGATAAGAAAGTAAGTTTTACAAACCCAATCTCCTATTTGTTGTTTTTCATCGATTAAATGACGGTTACAGTGTTGGGTTCGGCTCAAAATTGAGTTGCGTTTTTATCCGAACTGTTCTTCACAAAAGCTTCCTATAAGTGTATATGAACAGTTCGGCATGAAATTTCAAGCCGAATCTAGTCACAGATAGAGATGCATAGGGGTTCGGCGTATTCGATAATCATAATATGTGCCCAACCTAGCACATTTACGAGGTTCGGCTATTACTATATTCACATTATGTGCGGAACCAATACAAAATTCTTACCCCAACAATTATCACATTTACGAGGTTCGGCTTATATAATACTTATGTAAATAGTCGAACCATGTACTACCAAAAGGTTCGGCGCTTACGATTTTCTCAATATAAGCGAACCTCACGTAATTTTTCTTCCAGATCACACAGGATTAGGTTCGGCTCATTATGACATTTTTAAACAAGCCGAACTAGTTGGTTCGGCTCATAATAATAACACTTTCAGCTTGCCGAACTGTTCGTTAGTTGTCAATATCCAGGTGGGTTCGGCTGATATATTAAGCCGAACATATTCCAGACTCGCCGAACCTTAGTGAAAAAACACAAATTTTTTATGATTTTAAGCTACAAAAGTGAGATTAAACATAAGATAGAAGTGTACCCTCCTCATCCATTGAATCAAATACAAGCTTTTTTCTCATTTTCCCCTTCTCCTTCTCAAAAATAATCTAACTTTTCTTTTTCTTACTCAAAAATTTTCATCTGCACAAATTTATAACTAAATAATCTTAAAACTAATCACTAATCAGAATTATTTTAACTAATCATTAGTATTAACACTAATCCTAAAAGGACAGATTTATCATTAAAAAAATTGGTTAAGGGGACTTCTGATTTTTTTTATTTCACATCCTTTTTTGTCTTTATTAGGTATGCCTAATAAGATTCATGTATGCCCAAAATCATGATTCTTAACATGATGGTTAAGTTTTGATTTTCCCGATGTTGCTTATTTGCTCCACTATTTGGGCCTCCAACACTCCCAAAGCAGACTACCCACATCACTGCAAGAGGAAACAATTCCCTGAAGTTCTCTATTTTCCCTGGTAGTTTACATTTCTTCAAAGTCTACGGTTCTAGAACGACTCTTTAGGCAGAGAAGGAAGTGAGAAATCGAGTGCTACTCGTCAGTGTTGTCACTTCCGGGACTAGTAAGCCAACAGCTATCAGCATCAGCATCAGCATCAGCATCAGCATCAGGAGTAGGACCGAGTAATTACAAGTTCGAAAGACAAAATCATGACTTGTCAGGTGAATAATTGGTGGGATAGAATACGGGATACTTGGTTCAATTTTCTGTAAGAGTGACAGCTATTAACTTACAAGAAGACACATGAGTAGCAAGAACAGTACAGTACTGAATCTAATTATCGAATTACGACCAGTGAATATTACTGGTTGAACTACGACCACACAATTCGTCAATCGTAGGTTGACCATCAGAGACATCGCTATATACGTTGGTGAACGTTCGCTGTTTTAGGTGTTTTCGGTTTCATATTTGAATTTCGTGGCCACAACAAGTGATACAGAATTGGAACTTAAATCTGTAAGTTCCAATTTCAATACCAGGCCCAATACAAATGCTTTCCACTAATTATAATTTTAATCCCTCCAATCAACAATCTTGAAGTCAGTAATTTTACTGGTCAGAACTCAAAACAGTGGAATTCTAAGTACTTTGTTCTCTCTCTTTCGGAAATCCAGCACATATTACGAATTCGCATATGATATGGTACTCTAAATCAGCAGCATCCAGCGGCAAATCAAATGTTTTGATTATGTCTTAATCATAATGTTTTAATCTTACCACAAAATTAAAGCTGAGTAACTATATACCTCTGGTGGACATTATTTGCCCATGGTGCCATCAAGATATTATTTGTCGTTACTAGCATTAATAGGTCTTATCGTAATTTGTTACACTGGTAAAGACCCCCTCCCAATAAGGTTAAATTAAATGTTGATGCTTCATTGGATAAAGATACTAATATAGCTGGTCCTGGTTTGATACATAGAGACTTCACAGGAAAAAAATATCTGGCTGGGAGGGCAGTGACGATTAATCTATTCAGTGCAACACGAGCTGAGGGACTAGTCTTTCTTGAAGCAGCGAAGCGATTTCAGCATTTGTAGGATACTGCGTCTTTGTCCAAGGTACTCTTTGAAGGAGATTGTAAAACTGTACTTTCGGCTGTCTCGTGGAACCAGCCTGCTTAGCTTAAGGGTGTGCATTTTTTTTTTTGTTTGTGTTTTTGTACGTGGTAGGGTGTGCCTTGTTTTTTGTGTGTTTTTGTACGTTGTTAAGCTTGTTAAACCCACTCTTCTCAGACTTGGGTTAGTACTCCTCGCATGCACGTTTTCTCGTAGAGCACTCTTAGTTTCTCATTATTTCCTAGTTTGGTTATTAGAGTTCTATTTTTAGTTAAACATTTAAGTAGGAAATACCAATTGGTCCTACAAATAATATATTAGAGAAAGTCTAGTCCAGTTGATCTACTCAATTGTCTGTTTGGTCATATTTGGTAATATAAATTATAATTTGGTCTTATAAATTATGGTTTGGTCCTACGATGACGTCATGGATGATGTAATTGTCATCTTGTAGTGGCAGAAATACCCTTTTAGATCAAGACCATATATATAGTCAAAAAGTAAGAGAGAATAAATCATTCTCGGATTTACTTTCTCTCTCCTATATTTTGAGATCTAGAATTTCTCTCTCTTTTTTTTTCTTTTTTATTTTCTTCCTGTTAGTGATGAAGAAGATGAAGATGATGATGAACGATTCTCTCTTCTCTCTATTTTTTTCTCTGCTAGTGATGAAGAAGATGAACGATGATGATGATGATGAATACGATGAAGTTTTGCGGGTTTTTTTTTGATGTTTTGTTTCTGTTTTGATGATGAAGACGGTGAGGATGAAGATTCTGCTGCTATTTATGATGATGATGAACCTTTATCATCTTCACATACTTGGGTAATTAGGTTTTTGTTTTTCTTGATGTTTGCTGCGATTGGTGATGAAGATGAAGACAAACTCAAGATAGATCTTTTGTTGTTGAAGATTTAATTAGGTTTTTTGGTTTTCTTGATGTTGCTGCGATTGGAGATGATGATGAAGATGAACTCGTCAAACCCTAGAAATCTGCTGCTGCTGTTGAAGATGAAGATTTATGCGTTTTGTTGTTGCGGCTCACTACACCAAATCAGACATTTTGTTACACAAATATGTGTGACTTCTTATTTAATGTCACACATATAAATGTAATAAATATGGTGTTAATTAAAGTCACACTAATAAGTGAAACAAGGATATTACACATATTAGTGTAACATATCTGGTAGTGATTAACCAAAAAAAAAATGATCATATTTCTCCTGTTACGGGGCGCCTTCACCTTCCTTGCCCTTAACCACCCAAGAAACATTTTTCTAAAACCATATTCGCACCATCTATATGCAAGTAAATAAAAAAGAATTATTGCATTAAAATTGTAGATGAGTTATTACATTAAGAAATGATACATTCTACAAACAAGTTGTCAGAAAACCAAAATTGCAATATACATTTGTAAATAAAAAGTCTAATATCATAACCAGCTAGCTACTCCTTAAATCCATCTTTTGCACTTATCGACTTTCCCATATATGCTCACGTAAACCCTTCTGGCCACACTATCTTCAACGCCTTCCATTAATTCTTTACTATGAACGTCCTACACAGAGCAAAATGACCAAAGGCGTTCTTAAAAAAAATGATAAGTGAACCCAAAATACTAAATAACAGCAACAAGACAGAGCGCAATCTTCTGACCAGATATGTCTACCCTTATGCATAAAAAAAATGCATGCTAAGACACGAAAACTAATGCATGTTACCAGTTTTAACTTTAAGCAGTGAAAATCTATCAATCTGATTGACTTGAGGATCTCTTCTAGCAGAAATTTCTCTGCTGCCTACACGATTTTTCTCATTCTGGTATGTAATGAAAACACAGTAACATGTTTTTCCTTTTATTCTATTGACATCATACTAACCTCTTAAATAATAATAATAAAGAAATGCAGTTCATACGTAGCCAATGCCAACATAATTAAATCTCTATCCTGCAACATAGCAACATTATATAGCAAGTGTTTGTATTAGTAAAAGAACATTATAAGCAGCAGATGCCTCGCAACAAATGCGAGTTTTAAAATAAAAACAATGCCCAAAAAAAATGCTCCCATCAAGCTAAAGCAATCTTTACAATTATGAACAGAAAATACTTACCAAACCATACAAGTATGGACGGGTATTCGGATCGAAACCAGGAAGTCTTTTGCCGATGAACGTAAAGCATAATTTTGTGTTTCCCTTCACCAGGAACATTAGCATTAGAAAAGATAACCTACAAAAAGAAATAACTTACGAGAAAATAATTTGATATTGACTAATTTATGTTAGGCAATAATTCTAATAATAAAAGAGATAGATGAATGGCAGAATAGAAAAAAAACATAGATATACCTTAATTTATATTCTAATATAAATATCATACATAGTCTAAGTTGATAAAACATGCATAAATTAAGGTCCAGGAGTGATATTATTTGAATCACAGACTTGTGAACTTTCCTTAAGAGTTAGGAGGAAGCTACCTTCCTTACTCCCCAAACTCTACTAGCAGCAGCTCTTCCTCTTTTGCCTTCTCGGTTACAGCAAAAAGACAGTTCACGAATACCATATGTAAAGCAATAATCATAAGCATATTTTGCATAATAACATACTTGCATGTTTTCAGTTTCGTCACTTTGTGATCTTAGTTGGCTAAGATGCGACCAGGTAACGCAATCAAAGTACATTTCGCATTTTGTTTTTAACGACCCGTATGTCATACCCATAACAAACACAGAAAAGAGTTACAGCATATACCAGCATTCTCCACAGCTTAAAAAGAAGAACCCCACTGACCAATCCTGAAACATGAATAAAACTGGGGCTTTAACCACCGATGCTCGAATTGGCACAATAAATGCCCAATTAACGCCCGATTAACCAAAAGACAAGTATTACATTAGAATTCAGATCTTAATACTATTCATATCAAGGTAAATATTACCGTATTCAAGTTTATTAGGATTAGGTTTTTTGTTTCAACTGGTATGAAATTCCTTCAATTTCAACAGGTTTTTATTCGATTATATCTTGTCTTATCATTGGATTTATCTCTGCTAACCATCTCTAGACAGGTGGAATCCTAGTTAAATAAAAAGCCTCGATTTAGTATGAAAACGAAATTAATTCTATGCACATCATGAACCCTAGAAATTAAATTTTATAATTTTTCCGGAAAAAAAAAACCTAATTACCGGACGCTTCTTCAAGATCGACAACATATAAAGAGAGAGATCAATCAGTTTATCAAGATCGACAACATATAAAGAGAGAGAGAGAGAGATCGATTAGACTTACTGGGGGATTGAGAAACCTTGGAGTTGCAGAGAGGGAAGTTGATTTCTTTTCTACACAGGACAGTTGCCAAGGAAGAAAAGAAAGTGGGGAAAACGTGGGGGCTATGGATGTTATCAGGTTTTTTATCTATAAAATAATTTTAACGATATTATTGAGAAAAAAGAAAAAGAAAAATATACACCTCAGAATAATACTTTTCGGGTCCACTTGAAAGTCACCCATAAAAATGTGACCTAATTATAAAAATTAAATTATGAATTAATGTAACATTTTTGGTGCTTTGTTACACTAATATGTGTAACATCTTTCGTTACAGCTTCTTGTGTTACAATTCAGTGTTACAAATTACTCAATTTGGTGTAGTGGCTGCTGCTTAAGATGAACTTCATTCCTGGAATGAACTTCATTTTTGGAATGAACTCTGCTGTTGATGACCATAATCGTTTATATAGGTTTTTATCAGGAGTTCATTCCAGAAATAAACTCTGGTTTATATAGGTTTTTATCAGGAGTTCATTCTAGAAATGAACTTTATATAGGTTTTATGAGGAGTTCATTCATGAAATGAACTCTGCTTTATATAGGTTTTATGAGGAGTTCATTCCAGAAATGAACTCTGGTTTATATAGGTTTTATGAGGGGTTCATTCCAGAAATGAACTCTGGTTTATATAGGTTTTATGAGGAGTTCATTCCAAAAATGAACTCTGGTTTGTTCTTAATAATGAAATTTTTGTAGAATTTTAATGAAATAATGAAGTTCGTTCATATGTGATTTCATTTGGTTTTTATTAGGTTTTCACTTGTAATAATGAACTTTGACGGTTCATCACACAGAATGAACTGCTACAAAAAAAATTAAAAAATTAACACAGAAGGGTATTTTTATCTGTTTTATATTTTTATATAATTATGGACCAAACAGTAAAGGCGTTTTGCAAAATGACCAAACAGACATGGGTACAGCTAAAAAATGATCAAACAATATTTTTCCCAACATTTAATTACCTAAGCTAGTTAAGCTCGTTATTTCCTTAATTAGTTTGCAAGTCGGCTATCTAATGCCTATTTAAGGTCGACTATTGTTTCAAAGTGGAGGACAATTATTAGTCCCACTTATCATTAAAACTTAACAGACTATATATCTTGCTTTCAATCTCTTATTCTTCCTCCTGCAATCTTATTGACATTACTCCCTTTCGGACAAATTTCTTGTTTAAGATATCTCAGAGTTTTTTTTTCCTCATGGGCGAAGAGGCGACTGTAGGAAACATGTGAAGGTTCCCCTCCAGAACGAGGGGCAGTCGCGCCATGGCTTGTAAAACAACATTACGTGCATGACGAGGAAGATTCTCATATAACGGAAACAAATTATGCTCTCCATAATATTTTCAAACCAAATAACGAAAATTGTAGAGAAATCATAACGGAGTTGACTTGTACTACTTTTTATCAGAAACCATCTCATCAAGGTTGGCTAATTATTGTCTGCGATGAAAAAAATTATGATTACACTTATCAAATCGGAATTATGGTGATTGTCTTCTTTGGAACCCCATAACGAAGGAGACAATTCAGTTACCAACTTTACTAGCTAGAGTTCTATAAAGGCAACTCAATTCGTTTGGATTTTGCCATATTGTTTTGTCATCACCTCCTCGTACGGCAGCAAATATTTGTCTCGATAACGACAATAATGATTCAATGGTTATATTGTTCTGTTGGAACCACAATGAAAAGCATAATAACCATGATGAAGAGCATGATGACCAAGATGAAGCGGATGAAGAGCATGAGGATCAAGATGAAGCGGATGATTACGCTTTTCTATTTTGTCGCCCCGGAGAAAAACAATGGAGAATACATACGTTGTCTCCAGATATTACTGACTTAATATCGCAGCGTACCCATCAGTCTATCCATTGTTTTAAAGGGAAGTTATATTTAATGTGTAGTGGTGTAGATTATCAGCATGAAGATGAACACCCATATTATCACCTAGAGATCGAACAAATCATCAAGGATACTGATGATTTGACCATCTCTGTTAAGTCAATCGAAGTAAAAAAAGAAGTGTTGTGTCCATTAATATTAAGAAGAGCATATACTGAACCACGTTATGTGGAATCTCAAGAGGAACTTTTCAGGGTTGACGAAATTCACAGATGTGGTAATAATGAGAGATTATCTCGATAGAAGTGGCGATGTTGAATTTCTCTTTAATGGAATGGGAGAAGGTGAACAGTTTAGGAGATCATGTTCTATTCGTTGGTAATCACACCACAACTTGTAGCTTGGCAGCTGAGTTGGGATTCACAAGTGGTTGTTTGTATTGCTGTTTTTGGTTTGAAAAAGGTCTTTACAAACTTGAAACTGAAAGCAGTGGTAATACAATTACTTTGATGTCAGACGAATTTTCTTGCACAGAATGGGTTACAATGCCTCTTAATGAGCAAAGAAGAGAGGAAAATATATTAGGTAGCAAAGAGGAGGAAAATGGCTTGTTATTGGCATTAAAAACCGAAACAAGTACTACAATGGTTGTTAATGATGAGAGTCAGGGTGGAGAATGGAATGCTGGAGAACTGGAAATTTCAAGCTACTGGAATAATCTTAATGAAGATATTTTGGGGTTGATAGCAAATCATCCTCACGGATCTCCTTGGCTGATGTTCTCTAGAGACCACAGTCATACTATCTTCAGTTTGGTAAATCCAATGTGTAAGGATGAAACCTATTTCATCAACCTCCCCGATCTAATAGACTATACAATCCGGTTTCAGAAGGGTGGTTGGCTACTAATGACAAGAAAGCATAACATGTTTTTCTACAATCCCTTCACACGAGAGACGCTGAAACTTCCAGACATGGATGGGATTATTGTTATTCAGTCTTTTGTATTTCTTCTTTGCCAACTTCTTCAGACTGCATAATTTTTGTTATGGATGAAAGCACCGACGAAGTTTGTATTGATTTCATTAGAAGGGGAGAATCACAGTGGAGTTCCCGTAAATTTAATAATATGCATCGTAGGTATGAGTCATTCCTTAGCACCGCATTTTTTCGTGATGGGGATTTCTTTTGCGTCGATAGCCGTGGGATTATGGGAGTTTTTTCTCCGAAGGATAACAGTTGGAAAGTTCTTGAGGAACCTCATGAACAAAGAACTTTTGGTTCTCGTCCAGGTTTCTTAGTAGAGTGTGGTGGGGATCTTTTATTAGTGAAATTAGAACATCATGGGAGGTCGATTAGGATTTCAAGGTTGAATTTCTCTGAGATGGAATGGGTAAAGGTTGAGAGTTTGGAAGAGTATGTGTTATTTATTAGCCACACATCATGTGTATCGGCAGTTGCTCCAAACAATTACATGAAGAATAAAGTCTATTTCCCTAGATTACATCTTAATGATGGTGGGATTTTATTCTATTCACTTGAAACATGTAGTTATCACACTCTTGGGAGCCAGCATTCTGCAGACGACACAGAAGGATGCACTTGGATTGAACCTAATAGCTCGGTGTCCACTTCTGAGGAGCTCGACTGGCTCAAGAAACCTTTTCAGAGTGAGTAATAATCTTTTTTCCTTGACTAACATTTGGTGATTCTTCACCGCAATGAATCTGGATTTTGTTTTCCTTTGATTCTAAAATAAATATATTGTTTAATTATATCAATCAATAGACTTAATTAAGCTAATTGTTTTCTTTTAGCACTTTTAAATTTAGTTCGTACGTATTGCTACTAACTGGATTTACTTTTTTTTAGAAATTTTCATTCTAACTATGCTTATTGTTGGTTGCATCATTTCTGCTTCCTAAGTTAACTTTTCCAGTAAATCTGGTAGTTCCATACTCAGATCCACAACCCGTAATATAATCACTTTACCTGTAGCATTTAGGGGGACCTTTGGTCTAAGGTTTTTCATGAGTTCTCGTTGTGTGTATGGATATAGGGCTGCACGTCCAAGAAACCGCCATCACATAATTCTATAAGCCGTGCACACTGTCAGAAATCCCTGGGCCTAACTAACCTCGAAAACCGGCTTGCAAGGTTAGGGTTGTCCATGGCTTATTAAGCATGGATCCTAGGTTGCCCTAGGCGATGTGGTACTATTTAACACCCTCCCTCAACGATTAGGGCGACACTGAACTGATGGGTATGACAGCCGCTGACTGGACTACACTGACGGGTATGATAAGAAAGCCGCTGACTGGGCTACACTGATGGGTGGTACGGAAACCACGGACACACGGATGGACATGGGTGCGTTGAGAGGGGTCTGGCTCTGATACCATATCAGAAATTCCTGGGCCTAACTAACCTCGAAAACCGGCTTGCAAGGTTAGGATTGCCCATGACTTATTAAGCATGGATCCTAAGTTTTCCTAGACGATGCGGTACTATTTAACACACACCGCAAACTAGAGTCCAAACACTTTACAATATTATATAGCAACATTATAATGTCTCAAGAAACGCATGATCAAGGATTTAGCGGATCATAAATATCGAGCACGGGGATGAAAGATATAAAACCCAAGAAGAGAAGCAAGATTTGTTATGCTTCCTCTTCCTCTATAATCATGTACTGCATACTAAACATATGTAAATTACAAATCCATAATTAAGCATCTTAATGCAACATATTGAAGATTCAAACATTTCCGCATAAAAGAAAGAGTTAAAACTAAAATATTACTTGCTTATGTTAGTACACTAAGAAGTTAAAATCTTGATTTGGATGATAGTTGAACAATAAACAGAAAAATTCTATGCGCGCCAATACTTCAGTATACTGTATTCCTCCTAGTGCCAACCATACCACCTTCACATCTTATACCAAACACTCCACCTATAAACATTCGAACTTAAAGAACCCCTAAAAGAAATTCCTCCTAGGGTGAATTGTATTGATGTTGAGTGCAGTGCACCGAAAAGCTAAAAGTACTATTGATATGCTTCAAAAGAAAGGTCTAGAGTTGTACAACAGTTGTGTTATGTGTGAGGATTGCTCACTTCCTAATGCATTGTAAGGTTGCAAGGAGAGTATGGCATATGGTACCTGGTAATGGTTTGTCTTGGATCTTCCATTTGGACGTTTGAAGTTTAACAATGTGTGGGCATTATACTGGGAACTATACGGGGAAATTATTTTTGGGGATTTTAATAAAGTGCCACACTTTCAATTTCATGTTTAAGAAAGTGCCACCGTTTTTTTCAGAATTTATTTAGTGCCACACATTTGATCTTTTCCATCCAGTTTTTTTCCAAACAAAAGTTTACATCCGTTATTGCATAGGTGGCAGTAGTCCATCTTAGGAAAAGACATTTACGCCCTTGAAACATCTCACTACAGTTCATGTCTTCTTTGGGTCATTTCATCGAAAAAATAGACCGCGTTTTGCTCATCCAGCAGCACCAACTTCTGCAAAACCTCTGGATTATCCAAGTTCCTTCGCCTTCTAATCCTTTGTTTTTTTGAGGGTCTTTTCTGTGTGCCTCTTTTTCGTTTGTTTCCACTCATGTTTGTTGCGGGATTACTTTCGTTGGCAATTTGATCCTCAGTATCAACATTTGGTTCAAAACCCGTAGCCCACGCCAACTTCTGCAAAACCCCTGGATCATCCAAGTACCTAAAAACATGTGAACAATCAATCAAAAGCACTGTTTGAGGAAGGATCGTGCTCGAATATACTAATCTCAAGTTCTTCTATCATAGGACTGTAACACGAAAACGGAATACGGAAACACAAAATCAAAGCAGTTAAATTGTCTGATTCAAACTTCCATGTATCACTTAACTGAGGTAAGAAAAGAAAAAAAAAACTTACACAAACACGTTGCAGGAACACTGCTAAGGAAATTATTATCCGAAAATTCGGTGGATAATAAATTTTGTATGATCTCATAGAAAAGAATTTCAATTGCTTCAAAATGCATCTAATTGTGTAATATATGATTTGGGAATATGAGGTTTGCTACAACAGCTTATGGGTCAGTCAAGATTACATACCAAAATGCTGCTGCCCATCAAAAAAGTTAAGTTGGATACTAATTTCAGTAAATCAAATAGCATAAATGAGGAATTAAACTTTTACCCAGATGATGTATTGATTTCATTAGCATCCACAGACGACCTTACAATTTGAAATTTCTCTAATCTAGCCTCATCAAGATGGCAGAGACGAACTTGGTAGAGATTCTAAGGGGTGGGGGATGAACGACAGAATGATATACCACAGATTGTTGTCTGTTCTTCTCTAATCTAATCTACCAGATCTTGGTAGAGATTCTAAGGGGTGGGGGATGAACGATATAATCTTTTGGCTGGGGAATCTGCTCTGTGATTTACCACCGCTAATTTCTTCTCCATCTTCTCTGTTGACAGAAACAGACAACAATCTTCATCTTTACTTGAATCTCAATCTCCAACAATCATTCTTCCGTCGATTTCTCTCTTCTCTTCTCTAATTATGTGATTCAATTTCATCTCCTCCTTAGTCTAGGCAAATCCTCTCTAGATCTATCTCTCTGCGCCTCTATTTACATGGTCGCATCTCAGTTTAAGGTGAATACCTATAGCTCAGTTTAAGGTCAATGAGATCTAATTTTCTTCTTCTTCTTTATTAACGGTTGAGCCTTTAAGGGTTGTCAAGGGTAAATAAGTAATGTTGACACATTTTCTTGACTTGTTCAACCATTATGGACCGGTTTGGTGGGACCTGACGGAATACATAACAGAGGTGGCACTTTATAAATGTTGAAAAAAACGGTGGCAATTTCTTGAATCGGGATTTGCAAGTGTGGCAGTTTTTTAAAAATCTCATTATTTTTCCGTTGATACCCGCTCCATTTTCTTAGATTTGATGGAAGGAGGACAAGAACTTTCAAACCCAACATGTACTTTTATCTTTTTTTGCTTTTTTTTCCAATCGTTCTACACGGACCCCGAAAAAAACCAGGACAAAACCGCCCCTCTCACATGACTGTGGACCCCACACTCTTGGGAATTTATCAGGCCCCCTTGGGCCCCACCATGTCAAGATATGTGAGAGGGGTGGTTTTGCCCTGATTTTTCTCACAGTCTTTAAAAAATTTTGTATTTTTTTATAAAAATTCTGTATAAACCGATGTTTTGAACCACGGCAAAACAACTCACTCACAGTGGATGGACCTCAAAACCTACATCTCTATTTTCTCTTGCCGGCGGGCCCTCCCACTCTAAGTGGGCGGTTTTTCCTTTGTCCCAAATCACGGTTCATACAGAACCATTTTTATTTTATTTTATTTTATTTATTTTTTTTTGTTGTTAAGAGTTCATAACTCAAAGTGGAGTTTTAACCGACTGTACCAGACATTTTGGGGGTATGCCCCGGGTAAATTACCCAACTATGACTATCCCTGATCTTGAATCTCATCACACAGATCTCAAGGACCACTCCTTATCATCCTACAGTAACTAGCACCAGACAGTGAACCAAAACCTTCTATTTTAACAAAAATCCTGAAATCAAAATTTTTAAACCTTTTCCCTCCTCTTCTTCATCCCATCAGTGGCCTGACCACCACCACCAGCTGAGAAGGCGGTTTAATAATACATACCAATCTACTGATATGGTGTTCTGTAGTCAGTAAAACTTGTTTTACTTAAAATGCCAATATCAGTATAATCCAGCAAGTTTTACAAATCTTAACAGACTGGGGATACATTCAAATTCATCATTTGGGAATCATTTTCCATATCTTTTCTAATGTTTAAATGAATAGTAGAACTTGCATAAGCAGTATAGTTATCTCTAATAAAATTCTCTCTTCTAATCAAAAAAAAACTATAAAACCAATAGTATTAAAACCAATAGCCAATGATAGGGTTCCTAAATATTAGATAAATGTCCCTCCATTAAATTTACATCAGACTTTATAGGATAGTAATAATGAACCTTCAATTACACAAATGATAATGACCACAATAGTTCCTACAAAATAACCTTTAAATGGCGGAAAAAATAAAACATTACAAAAGAAAGTGTAGTGAAATCCTATGCATACATAAGATCATAAGCAACTTATTAATACCTGAACTTGACGCGAAGGTATACGTATAAGGAGTCGTAATAATAATCAAAAGCTAACATAATGAAGAATACACAAATACAGCAGCTAAACAGAATCAACTTTGATGCATCTTTTGCGCGGACATGGAAGAGCATTGTAAAGTATTGATGAACTCCAACAACGTGCCTCTTTTGTATCTTAACTATGTTAGATACCAACTTCCAGATAAAGAGACTGATTCCACATATGCCCCAGAGCCCAACATATCCATAGATTGAATATATTCCGAGATCTACAATAAAATAATCTGGTACCGCAGCTAGGGAAATCATTAAATAACCGAAGGTGATACATCCGATTGAAATGGACATCATCACAGCAAGTAGTCGAACTTGAGCGGGAGAAGTGTCCTTCGTAAACCCGCACATGATTAACAAAATTATGGTCGCAGACACCAGAAACGCAATTGTAATAGTAACCATGTATATCGAGTACTGCAATGGGTATGTATAGGCCATTACTGGGTATCCCGCG
This sequence comes from Papaver somniferum, assembly GCF_003573695.1. Taxonomy (NCBI): domain Eukaryota; kingdom Viridiplantae; phylum Streptophyta; class Magnoliopsida; order Ranunculales; family Papaveraceae; genus Papaver; species Papaver somniferum. The sequence continues at coordinate 210,082,288 of NC_039359.1, read as the reverse complement.
TAACGCATTAGATAAGGAAAAACACTACCTCCACTGTTATTGTATTTTGAAACAATACTCTTGAAGTCCCCAGCTTCCGTAATTAGACCCCCTAATATGTTCTTAGAATGTTTATCATAAAGAACCTCTAGAGATTCGATAAAATCATAAATGTTATCTTGTGTGTCATCAGGGGAAACAGCAGAATTGTTGCCAAAATAACCATCGCTTCCTCCAATACTAATATTCTTACTTAACGCAGAAATTTGCTGGTGGTTTTCCAGATAAGAATCCCAATATCCAGACATCGAGTAGCCAAAGCTGCCATACATATGATATATAAAATACGCGAATCTAATAGGGTCAGTACCAGAATCAACCTTAGTATCATCTTGCCAAACACCCCCTGGTGGATTGGTTACAGCTTGAAAGGCAATTCCAGCTATTAACGTTGCTACTACCAACAAAGCGTTCACCCTCTCTTTCATCCATTCACCATCATTATCTGTAGATGACGCCAGTTTCACTAGTTTCCTCTCTTTCATCCGTTCACCATCTTCTTTTCTTTCGATAAGTATCCATTCACCATCATTATCTCTAGACAACGCCTCTTTCTTTAGTTTCTTAGCTCGTCCAAGATAATCGTAAAACCCAAATTCTAGATCATCTCTTTCGGTTTGTGATAACATATCCAATGCTTTAATGTTTTTATTGTTTACAGCATTTATTTCGATTCTTAATGTTTTACACTCCAATAAGTAATTCAAAATCTGCAAGCAAAAGTTTAATCTTAAAAACTAATATAATTTTTTTTTAAACTAAATTAATACTGTATAAATTAAAGAGTACACCGGATAAGTTTACCTTAAATTTCTTCATTTCTGCAGCGAGGTGCAAAATTGTGTTGCCACCATTGTCCTTGGAGTTGACAGATATATCATTTCGGTTTTCTGGTTGTGCACCCACCAAGTACTCTACCAAAAACTGAAGGGACTTTAACTTGTTATGTTTAACACAAAAGTGTAGAATGTTCTCATCTCTATCATGCCTTAGATGAATTGCTTCAGGCCTTTTTCCCAGTATGCCTTAGACACTTGTATGAATTACTTCCATGATCCTAATGTGACCATTCATAGCCGCTAGATGTAATGGTGTTCTTCCATATTGATCTTGATACATACAAGTGTCTGAATTGACCTCTACCAACTATTTCACCATGCGAAGGCTTGTTCTTGTTGAAGCTAAATGAAGAGGTGTAAATCCTTGTGAGTCTGTCTTCAGTGCGAGATCACATCTCTTGCCTAGAATCTTTGCTGCAAATGTAATATCACCACACATAGCTGAAATGTGTAACGGTGTTCTACAAAAACTAGTTGATATTTCATCCAGAGATTTAAGACGCGAGTCTTCATCAGAGAACATTATTTGGCAGTACACATTAAGTTTCCTTGACATTTTAGATAGCAACTCCATTCTCCCTCCCTTTATCTCCTCTTAATAAGCAAAAGTGTATATGCGTAAGTAGATATATGTTGTATGCTTTTATAGAAAAGATCAGAAGTTTTTTTTTTAAATAAAATAATCACTATTACTATTTGCCAAGATATGTGGAGTATGTTACAAGTACCATTGTGATCTATATCAAAGGAAATAACTAACTATTGGGACAATCACTTTTTGATTCCAAACGAGTGTACGATACATCTCTACAAATGAGATAAATGCTAATCCACGGGTTGTGGGCCACTTTCTATGAGAATTGGGACAAACCATGTGATTAAACTCACGACAAGTCATGCACTTCCCGATGAACGATTTTTTTGGGACCATGGTTTTTTATGGGGACCATAATTTTATTTTGGGTAAGAAGTAATTTTAGATCACCCCATATCTAGTTATTTATTTAATACCTAACACTAAAAATAAGTAGTTTCTAGGGACAGGCTGTTTTTTCAAAACCGTCCATAAAGAGGGTTATTTGGGACGCTCATGGAGTACTCGTCCCTATTAGTGATCAAAATTTTAAATCAAGGCAATAATATGACCGTTCCTAAAAGAAATGACGACCAAATAGTATTAGTGACGGTGGAACAGGGGACCGTCAAAAAACGTCACTAATATCTTCTTGGGACGGATTTGGGCTTCTTGGGACGCTTTTTAGCCGTCCCAAGAAGCCTTTTGTTTTGTAGTGTAATCTACCCTCTTAATTAATTTTAGGTTATGATTAGTGAATGATTTAGTTAAAAATAATTAGTGAGATTAAATTAAAAGATGGGTTTATTATTAGTTGAGTAGAATTATTGAGAGAGTAGAGTTAAAGAAGATGAAGGAGAAAAACATGGAAAATAATTTTTTTTTCCAATTCACTAAGTTTGAGTATTCAAATGATGAAAACTCATCTGATTCTTCATCTCCATCCTCTCCTAGAATATTTGTTAATCTTCAAAATGATCCGTATTTGAACTGGATTTTGAACAGTTCGGTTACTTTATATGAAGAACAAGTAACCGAACTCATCTGAAGCTGTAGTTCGGTTGCCCCGTGAGATGAACAAGTAACCGAACTCATCTGAAAGTGTAGTTCGGTTACTTGTTCCAAACACGCAGGTTACCGAACTCTCAAATAATAGAATTTCTAGGAGTTATAGCGTTACGTTCGGTTGGTTCTCAACTAACCGAACTTTGGTGTACAAATTTCGGTTGGTTCGCAAACTGCATGCACTTTTGATCTAACCGAACTTTACGTAATATAAGAGTATATAAGTTCACAAAGTTCGGTTCTTTCGCAAACTTGAACCTAACAGCTAACCAACCGAACTCTGAGTTCGGTTTCTGCGATAAAATTGTGAAGTTACCGAACTTAACAAACAAACAAAAATGTGAAGTTCCAGCATCTATTGGCTAAGTTCGGTTACTTTGTAGTTTTAAAAGTTTTTGCGAACAAATCGAACTCTATTGCCTAAGTTCGGTTATTTTGGAACTCAAAATAGTGGCCACAACAACACAGTTCGGTTAGACTGGATTTGTTTTTTTCGGTTCTAAGGGTGGAGTTCGGTTACTTTGTAGTTTTAAAATGTTTTGCGAAACAACCGAACAGAGAGTTCGGTGACTTAGTTTTAAATCCAATAGAACCGAATTGTTCTTCGTGTTCTTCATTTTCAAGAAGTTTGGTTAGTAAACTAGGGTTTTTTGGAAAATCGGCCTAACCGAACATGGCTCTGTAACTCCTATTAAAACCCTATTTTGATGAGTTCTATTCGATTGAAGCAATCAAAATCAAATTAAAGTGAAGGGTTTGTTGGAAAATACCTCCGGAGTGGTCCCATGGCAGAATCAGGTTGCGGCTGGCGTCTTTTATACTCGATAAAATTATTATTTAACCGAACTTAATTGTGATTGCATTGATGTTGTTACATTTCTTAAATAGGCGGTGGCGGTGGTGGTGGGAGGAGATGGTGGTGGTAATCGGTGGTTGGTGGTGGTGATAATTGGAGGTGGTGGTGGTGGTAATCGGCGGTGGTGGGCGGTGATGGTGGTGGTGGTAATCGGTGGTTGGTGGTGGTGATAATCGGAGGTGGTGGTGGTGGTAATCGGCGGTGGTGGTGGTTATATATAGGTGGTTATTAGGTTGGTTTTAAATTAAATTAGGTTAAGGGTAGGTTAGTCATTTCAACGTTTTAGGACACCTTTTATCACTATAGGGAAGGTGGCCTAACAAAACCATGGTCCCTTCAAAAAAACCATGGTCCCTAAAAAATCATTCTTCCCAATCGCTTTAGCATTATTTACAGTGGTCTTCAGTTACGTAATAGCTGTAACTTTTATATCTAAAAACTTAAAGGCCTAGACAGATAAAGCTTCCACGTTGAACGGTGAGGAAACTCTCGCTTCTTATTGGCCAAAATAGTCTTTTTTTGAGTTTTGTGAAACGAGTGTTTTGGTGAGGACACCTTGCAGCGTATGACTGGTTAAAATAATAGGAAAAAAGATTAAAAAAAGGAAACCAAATTCAATATTTAGGTGACGACACTTGATAACGTATGATTGGTTTAAAAATTACAAACCTAAAAGGAAAATCTAAGAGCTTCTCCAATGGTCATGTGGTCAGCTTCATCCATGGCATTATGGGAAGACATCCTTTATCTTATATGGCATTTAATCTCCCTAATTATAAGGAATAATAAAAATCATTCTCCAATCCATCTTACTTTTCAGCCTCTTCTTTGCTCATCTGTAATGTTATTTTCATCATACTTAAAAACTATTTGATATTAATAATTCAATGTTCTACTGCCTACGGATCTGGATTTTACTGAGTAGCTGAAGCAAAGCTATTTGGATGTGTTTATTAAAAAATTTCAAATTCGATAAAAGGACTACTAGTAATTGGGTTGATGCTGTTAATCACATTCATACCGTGTTCATATTTGTTTTTTTTTTTAATTGTTATTTGCTTTGTGATATATACTTGTGTCCTTCCGTCACAGTATTTTGGAAATACGAACGTGTTTACTTGTAAATTAAAAGTACGATGAGATCTTGCGGTGGGCTTTTACGAAATTCTTATATGGATTAAGACAAATTAAAAGAGAAGAAGAATGAGTAGTATTCCAGGATCGCAAATCCAATGATGTTGCAGAATACTAAAATGACGATGATCTTCATTATGTTGCAGGTGATTGATTACATAATAAAATCCAAAATCCAATAGTTGAGGTTCTAGAGATTGCTTTCATTTAAAAAGAAAGAGAATTTAGATTTGGTAAAGAAATTATAATTAAAAATCATTTTTAATAAATTAATTTTTAAATTTGAAAAAGATAACTAGGACGGATACACATCCTCTTGGTGAGCCTCTGAAACAAGAGGTTGAGGAAGAGGATGTTTATCTAAAAGTATGCCATGTCATATACATGTTAGTCAAAGAAGTTAGGATTGGTTAAAGATTTTTAGAAAAATGGTTGTGGATCCTATGTGGTTAAAAATGGAAGTCCAAATTCAATTTAATATATAAATGGGAAAAATTCCACATATTTCCTACGAAAATAAAAGGAAAAAATAAATAAAATTTGCACATATTTAATGCACCACACCAAATCAAAAATACATCAGCACGGGGAGGGGCGTAGCCTAGCGGAGACCAAATCAAAAATACATGGCCATAGAGCGGGGCGATGCCGCACACACACCAAATCAAAAATGCATTGCCACGGGGTGGGGTGAAGTCCCGTGCAACCAAGTTAAAAGAAAAAAATAAATAAAATCTACACATATTCTCCACCTATTTAATGTATTTCCCCGCCACACCAAATAAAAAAATGCATCGCCATGCATGGGGCGGGGCGAAGACCCGCGCACACCAAATCTAAAATGCATCGTCACGGACGGGGCGAAACCCCGCGCACACCAAGTCAGAAATGTGTTGGCACGGAACGGGTAAAGCTCTGCACACACCAAATTAAAAGAAAATATATGTTCCGTGCGTAGCACACAAACACAAATCTAGTCGCTGCTAATTGGGATACCGGATTACTTAGGAGTTACCAAAAAAAAAAAATAATCACCACATGATCTTTATTAGTATACCCCTAATAATTAGGCATCCGTTAGCAGGATTGAGAGTTTATACCATTAGGTAAAAGAAATTCGTTTTTTCACCCATAAAATCTAAATCTACATCCGATGGAATTATTCAACGCACAAAGACCGGATCAAATCCCATTTCACTATTCAAATCTCCTCTTACAGCCGATGTTTTTTGTGCACCATGGAATTTTGATTTGAATAGGAGGAGAAACTGAAATATTGGGTAGTTCCTTCTTTGAACGTAGGTCAAAATGACGCGGTTGGTTTAGATTGGCGCTCGCTAATGGGTGACTTAGAAAAACTCATCTAAATTAGAGTGATTTATAAATAGTTACAATTTTAGGTGTTTTTTTGTTCTGATTCTATGCTAAGAACAAGTTTGAACACCATCTAATGATTCAATCGATATGTTTTTGATACTTTTTGATGTTTAAATTGAATTTCCAGAAAAACAAATAAATTCAGTTGAAAAAAAATGATGATCACCAAGAAAATGGAGAAGATAAACAATTGTAACATCTCCTACGTGAAGTGTTAACAACACTACCTACGTGAAATGTTGACATTTACAATAAACTACCCATGAAGATATTCAAGTACAAGCACCTCATATATATGTCTCAATAAATGTTGTTAACACATACACCCCATGTGAAATGTAAACATTTAAAATAACTTCTTTTCTTCTTTTATTTTTTGTAAACAATGCGTTTCATTAAAAAAGAGTAAGACTCGAAAGAAGCCTACGATACAAAAGGAGTAGAGCCATCTAATATCGATCTACTGTCAGATCTTCTATAATACAAAAGGAGATGCATTTCATTAAAGTAACTTATACGTAAAAAAATATCCAAACAAAAAAGTCCCACATATATCTCAATAAATATTGTTAACAATTACAACACCCCTACCGTGAATGTCATTTGCAACACCCCTTACGTGAAATGTGAGCACTTACAACACCTCTACGTGAAACCCGAAAGATATTGAAGCAAAAAAATCGCACATATGTTTCAGTAAACGTGGTTAATAGTTAGAACACCCCAACATAAAATGTTAATACTTACAACACCTCCTGTATGAAAAAGGGAGAAAAAAACTTGGCGTCATTAGGGGCGATCCTGAAAGAATTAGGGACGACTTTTTTATCCCCAACCCATAGACACGGTTATGAGATGTCCAAATTTCCGGAGAATACCCTTCTATAATCGGTTGTTTAGTGTAGAGTTATGTCTACCGATTACTAGTTTGTTTAAGAATGGGTTATTGCTATAATCGGTAGAATAATAACATATCATATCTACCGATTGTTAAAGTAGAAAACTCAATTTTATTGGTTTTGCAACAAAAAAAAAATGGGGCAACTGTTTATAATCGGTAGCAAATGAACATCATATGACTACCGATTGTATAATTGCCGACATGAGCTAGTGGACGATTAAAACCACCCAAAACCTAGGAATTTCATTTCATTTTATTTCTTTTCTTTTCAACTGTTCTTCTCCTCTTCTTCTTCCCTTCCGATTGTGGAGAGTAAAAACAATATCCCTCCCTTGTCAAACTTCAATTCATCGTCGTCGTTCATCGCCAAATCAAAAACATCGTCGATTTTTCTATAAAACGATAAATGATACTAATGAACCCACGAGAGCTCGAGAAAAAATAAAGACCAAAGTGATTGTAGCTGTTGCAAACGACGAAGCTGACGAACACGAAGAACATGAAGAGGATGACGCCGCTCGTGTAGGTGGTAGTGGTGATTCTGATAATCAAACTCTCCAGCAAATGGACCCAATTAGGTAAGTATCTATCGTTTTATGTGTTTATGTTGCTTCAATTTGATGGATCCATGAAAATAAGTTCTAGGGTTTTTGGTTATTTCCCAGAATCGGTAGTTAGATCTTCATTTTATCTCCCGATTGTGTCCATTTTCTAGGGTTTTCAGTTATCGACCCGAATCGGGAGTTAATTTTTATAGCTTACATCCGATTATACATAGTTGTTTGCCACTGAACCGTAAAATTGTATAATCGGTAGCTAGGTTATATTTTTCCTTACGATTTTAACAGAGAATTAGAACATGTAGGGACACACAATTGGTACCCAGAATCAGAAGATACTATATAGTATTTGTCTTATGATTGTGTGTAATCGTACGTTAGACGAATTCAACCCACTACCGATTATGTAAGTTGTAAAATTTGAAAATTTTGTGATTTTAGCAAAATCCAATTTCAGGGCTACGTTTTAATCAGAATCCAAAGGATATTTCTTTACTTTCGAGTATATGCAATCGGTGGATATGTTATATTGTTTTGCTCCGATTATATATGTCTCATGACTTTATCAATTTCTGAACCCAAATTGATGCATAATCGGGAGATAAAACTAGAATATGACTTTCGATTGTGTGTAATCGGAAGAAAAGCTTTTACCCGTGCTTCTGATTGTGCATAATCGGAAGTTTATATTTTAATTATGACTTCCGATTCTTAAGTATGTAGTATAATTTTTACGAACCAATTTTATTGTTTAGGGACAGGCAAGGTAAGAAAGACCAAGGTACAACTGTTACAGGGCCTCGTAAAAAAGGGGGTAAGAAACTAAGAGCTAGTGGGCGGAGAGAAAGGAATCAAAAAGAAGTAGAACCAAGCGCTCAACAAGGAACTCAAGAAGAACTACAACCAAGCGCTCCAGAAATCACTCAAGATGAAGTTGGACAAAGTGTTCCAGAAACCACTCAAGAAGAAGGACAACCAAGTGGTACACAAGGAGAAGGAGGAGTTACAAGGAATCCGATCGCGAAGAAAGCATGACACCTTGTCCCCATTGAGTTGAAGAAGACGGATTTTGAATAAGAAATCTCGGGGCTGCCTAGAGATGGAGGAGCATTGTTATTTACCGATTAACATTGGGTTTAAAATCGGTAATTTAGGTGAACTTCATAAGCTACCGATTGTGGTAGTTCCCAAATTCGAAAAATTAAGATTTTTTCGAATTTCATTTTTGGAGCAACTTCATAAGCGGGAGACATATTAACTCCATAAGCTACTGATTATGGTAGTTCCCAAATTCGAAAAACTTGAGATTTTTTCAAATATCAATTTTGGGGCAAATTCATAATCGATTATGGTAGTTCCCAAATTAGAAAAACTTGACATTTTTTCAAATATCAATTTTGGGGCAACTACATAATCGGGAGACATGGTAAATAAATACCTTCCGATTGTAGGTTTTTTCAAAATAACAAAACTTTCAAAAATTAAACTACCGATTGCAGTTTTATCTACCGGTTAAAAAATTAAACTACCGATTGTGGAGGGTATATTTACCATTTCAAAAAAACGGAGATAAGGGATGGCTTCATTTTAGGATTGGGTGATCCTATTTTGTCTTATTAGTCGCCCCTAATTCTTTCAAGGTCGCCCATAATGACCGGTAAAAAAAAAAAAAAAACAATACTCTAACACTTCGATCCATTTGTGGGCTGGATGGCATTATTCACCTCTGGGAAGAGAAAACGAATTCCCTTGGAAAAGTAAGAAAAGAAAAAAACAAAAGTAAGAAAAGAAGAAAAAGAAAAGAAAGGCATGGGCACTAGCATACAGAATATGTCTATCCGGTATGGACTGATTAAAGCAAAATATGCTTAGCCAAAGAAGTGTACGACATGGACTGGCTAAAAACATTAGTGGCTACTTTAAGGGTGTAAAATCGAAAGTTGAAGACTACTGACTGAACCACGACTCCAGTCAACCGACAATCCTCGAATTGTGGGTCTTATATTCAGGACATTCATTTGCATACGATACACGTTCTTCAACGTTTTTAATTGTTGAACTTAAGGGTGGCAAATGGCAACAGATCAAGGATGAGGGGCTAACTGAGGGTGGAAAAATAGTATTTAGCCCAGTAGGAAATTTTAGTTGATTTCCATTGTTAGCCCAGTAGAAAATTTGACGTTAGCCAACACCATTAAGCCCATAAGTAAATTATGTTTATTTTATCACTTTATAGCATGCAAGAAAACAACAGATGCCTCCAACGTTGCTTATTTATTTTTCAAAGAAGTGGTACATTTGCAAGGAATTCTCAAGATAATTACTTCTGATCGACACACTAAGTTTTTGAGCTATTTTTGAAAGTCTTTATGGATGTGTTTGGGAACTAAACTTCAGTATAGTAGAACTGCTTACGCTCAAACAGATGGACAAACTGAGGTAGTCAATCGTTCTTTGGGAAATCTGATTAGAGCCAAGGTTATTTGAGGAAAAGAGAGGAAATGGTACAATTTCCTTCTGAATATGGAATTTGCTTATAACACTTCAGTCAATCAATCCACGGGTAAGACACCTTTTGAGATTGTTTATTCTAAAGTTCCTAATCATATTTTGGATTTGGTAGTACTTCCCAAACTTTGTAAATCAAATGCTAAGGCAGATAACTTTATTGAGAAAGTTTCACTCGTACATCAAGAAGTAAAGTCAAAGCTTGCAGATTTTAATAACAAGTACAAAAAGGATGCAAATCAACATAGAAGACTTAAGACTTTTGATGAAGGAGAATTGGTTATGATTCTTCTCAGAAAAGAAAGATTTTCTACTGGTACTTACAACAAGACCAAGATGAAGAAATATGGACCATTCAAGATTTTGAAGAAAATCAGTGATAATGCATATGTTATTGATCTTCCATCGAATTGGAACATCTCTGATATCTTCAATGTGCAAGAAATGTTTACATTTCATGGAGAGAATGAAGTTCTTTCTATTCAACAACTCGAGGGCGAGTTTCTTTCAATAAGGGGGGACTGATGTAGTACATCTTTCTTTGTATCAACTCTTTATGTTGATCCATTGTTTAAGTATCAACAATGATTGTTGATCCCTTACGACAGTATGAACTATGATTGTTGATCTGTTGCTTTCGTATCAACTGTTATAGTTGATCCAACGTCTGTTTTAGTTTACTTGATTTGCAAGTCCTTTTACTTTCCTAGTTTAGGTAGAATTCCTTTTTATTTTCTTTTAGTCGGTTCTACTAATCCTACATAAAGGCTAGGTCTTTTTGTTTAGAAGATATATCTTTATTATTAATATTATTATCAAATTTGATTATCAATCTTATTACTTAGAATCTTGATCCTTGAATCAGATTTTAGTTAAGTTTCTGACGAAAATTAAATTATCTTCACAACCCTAGCAGCTAGTTTGATATCTCCTTATCTGTGCTACACTAGTTGGTATCAGATACAACATTTTTAGATTTTTATCTAGGAACAGATCCTAACACAGCTTCCGCAACTACTCAATACCCTATTGTATCATCAAAAATACAATGGCAGATGCAGCTTTTCCAAAAGCTCTTGAAGAACTAAAAGTTCTCCTTAAACCACTTCAAACTTCTATTATTAATATCAAAATCAAACTTGAAACCAATGAAACAAACATCAAAACGCTCTCAGATAGTTTTGAAAGGAACTTGGAAGATTGGACACTATCAGAAAGAGGTTGATAATCCAAGGCGAATGCATAGACAAGTTATGGAAACATGCTAGTTTAGATGACGTTACTATGCCTAGGTTAGTCGATGATAATGAAGAAGAAGGAGAAAAGAATACAAGAGAAAAGGAATAAGATGAAACCAAAACTGGTTCTTTTGTTTAGAATACTTCTATTCCTGGCAATGTTTCGCTTATCCTTCAACAAAAAGAGACGGTGGAAGGTTTCCTTAACAATCCCAAAAAACCTGTTGTTGTGCATGTCAATTGTGATAAAGATGACAAAGCCGAGGAACTCGAATGACAAAAGTGGATGGAAGAAAAGATATTAAAGTCAACTATGAATCCTTATGGAAATCTACCATAATACAAGTTAAAAGCTGATATACCTAATTTCCATGGTGGTTTACAAATTAAGGACTTACTGGACTGGTTTTATGAAGTAGAATCCTTTTTCAGCTTCATGGACGTCCCTGAATCTTCTAAAGTGAAACTGGTATAGCTTATTAGTGTAGCACAAATTAGGGTAAGAGGGATAGGTTTAAGTTTCATCAGAAACTTAATAGAAAACAGATTCTAGGATCAACATTCTAAAGTAAATATTGATAATCAATTTTGATAATAATAATAATAATAATAATAAGATATGTCTTGTAAACAAGAGACCTAGCCTTTAAATAGGCTTACATGAGCTGATAAAAGGAAAGAGTTTAACGTAAACTAGAAAAGGAAATACTTGTGAAGAAAATAAACTTAAACCGACGTAAGGGATCAACAGTCATAGTTGATCCATAAGTATGAAGTCAACTGTTAAAGTTGATACAGAAGAAAATGATCAACAATCATTGTTGATACAGAGAAACATGTACTACATCAGTCCCCCATTCTTGAAAGAAACTCGTCCTCGAGTTAAGGAATAGAAAGAATGTCACTCTCTCCATGAAAAGTAAAAATTTCCTGCACATTGAATATATTAGAGATGTTCTAATTGGATGGAATATCAATAACATATGCATTATCACTAATTTTCTTCAAAATCTTGAATGGTCCATATTTCTTCATCTTGGTCTTGTTGTAAATACTCGTAGGAAACCTTTCCTTTCCAAGATGAATCAAAACCAATTCTCCTTCTTCAAAAGTCTTAAGTCTTCGATGTTGATTTGCATCTTCCTTGTATTTGTTATTGGATTCTTCAAGATTGGACTTAACTTCTTGATGTATGAGTGAAGATTTTTCAACAAAGTTATCTGCCTTAGGATTTGATTTACGCACCTTGGGAAGCACTACCAAATCCAAAATATGATTAGGAACCTTAGAATAAACAATTTCAAAAGGTGTCTTACCTGTGGATTGATTGATTGAAGTATTATAAGCAAATTCCATGTTTGGGAGAAAATTATCCCATTGCTTCTCTGTTCCTCCTATAAATTTGGCCCTAAACAAATCTCCCTAAGATCGATTGACTACTTCAGTTTGTCCATCTGTTTGAGGATGAGAAGTTGAACCATACTGAAGTTTAGTTCTCAAACGCATCCATAAAGATTTCCAGAAATAACTCAAAAATTTAGTGTCCCTATCAGAAGTAATTGTCTTGGGAATTCCATGCAGACGTACAACTTCTTTGAAAAATAAGTAAGCAACGTTGGATGCATCTGTAGTTTTCTTGCAGGCTATGAAGTAAGCCATTTTTGAATAACGATCAACAACTACGAAAATAGAATCATTCCCCCTGGCAGTACGTGGTAATCCAAGCACAAAATCCATGCTAATATCCACCCAAGGAGCATTTGGAATTGGAAGTGGAGTATATAAACCTGTGTTTTGAATATTCCCTTTGTACTGTTGGCAAACCATACATTTTTGTACGTACCTTTGAACGTCCCTTTTAAGAGATGTCCAGAAATAACGTTCTTCAACCAAAGCTATATTTTTATCACGTCCAAAATGTCCTCCCAGGCTACTTCCATGTAATTCTTGGATTAAATGAATACGTAAAGAACATTGTGGTATACATAAACGACTCCCTGTAAAAAGAAAACCATATTGAATGAGAAAATCATCCACACTGCTTGTTGAAGAACCACACTTTTCCCATAGTGTCTGAAATTCGTTGTCTTCATGATAGAAATCTTTTAAGAAATCAAAGGATAAACTCTGATGCTTAAGAGTAACTAGAAGATGAGCTCTCCTACTCAAAGCATCAGCAACTTGATTAAGTTTTCCACTCTGATGTTTAATGGAAAAGGTAGAAGATGAGCTCTCCTACTCAAAGCATCGACAACTTGATTAAGTTTTACACTCTGATGTTTAATGGAAAAGGTATATTGATTGATAGTAGATAACCACCTATCATGCATCCTATTGACCTTAGCTGAAGTTTTCAGAAACTTGAGAGCTTGATTATCAGTGTTGACAACAAACTCACTGTGAATAAGATAAGGATGCCAATTCTTAAGAGCTTGAACTAGAACAATTAATTACAACTCATCAGTAGACCACTTCTTCCTTGTATCTGAATTTTTTTCACTATAATATGCAACTGGATGTCCTTCCTGAGATAACACAGCACCAATGCCAACAACAGAAGCATCACAATGAATCTCAAAAGGTTTATCAAAATTTGGTATGGCAAGAACAGGTGCACTGCACAATTTTTCTTTAAGAAGATTAAAGCTCTTATCTGCTTCTTCAGTCCATTCAAAAGTATCACACTTCAAACAATCTGTCAAGCCAGCTCCAATAGTACTAAACTTTCTCACAAATCTTCTATAGAATGAAGCTAACCCATGAAAACTTCTTACTTCACGTATAGATGTTGGAGTAGGCCAATCCACAATTGCCTTAATTTTAGAATCATCCACAGAAATACCAGTATCCGACACAACATATCCCAAGAAAGTGACTTTGTTTGTAAAGAAAGTGCACTTCTTTAGATTCACATACAAAACATTGTTCTGCAGTGCCTTAAAGACTTGAGATAAATGTGAAATATGCTTTTCTTCATTGTTGCTAAAAATCAGTATGTCATCAAAATATACTATGAAAAACTTTCCAAGAAAAGGTCGTAGAACTTGATTCATGAGGCGCATAAAAGTACTACGAGCATTATCTAATCCAAAAGGCATGACTAACCACTCATATAAACCTTCTTTTTTCTTGAAAGTTGTTTTCCATTCATCACCTTATCGAATACGTACTTGATGATATCCACTACGTAAATCAAGATTTGTAAACACTTTAACACCCGAAAGCATATCTATCATGTCATCAATTCTTGGTATGGGAAACCTATATGGTATAGTAACTCTGTTTAATGCTCTACAGTCTATACACATACGATGTCCACCATCCTTTTTGTCTACTAAAAAGGATGGACTATCACAAGGACTTTTGCTAAGTCTTATCAAACCTTTTTGTAATAAATCATCAACCTGACCTTGTAAAATCTCATGTTCTTTAGGACTTATCCTATAATGAGGTTGATTAGGAATAAAAGTTCCATGTATAAAGTCTATCTGATGTTGTAGATCTCTTAATGGAGGAAAAACATTAGGTAATTAAGTAGGAAACAAGTCACTAAAAGAATACAAAAAAGGTTGTACCTTGTCTGGAATCTCCACCATTGGTTTATCAGCTTCATGAGAACTCAAAGAATGATTTGGTTGTAAAGAATGAACAATGGTAGCAACTAGTGCATTTTTATTCTTATCTGTTGGTTCCTTGACTGAAGTAGAAGATTGTAAAGGCCATAAAACTTTAGTAAACCCTTCATGAACAAAGGTATAAGTATTCTCATAGCATTTATGAACAACACAAATATCATACTGCCAAGGTCTTCCCAATAATAAATTTGCTGCAGTCATGTTAATAACATCACACAAAACATAATCTGAATACCCAGGGAAAGAAAACTTCACCAAACATTGATGATTAATTTGCTGAGTGGAAGAGCTATTTATCCATCCAACTGAATATGGCTTTGGATGAAAAGTAACAGGTAAACCAAGTTTCTCAACCAACTTTGCAGAAACATAGTTTTCTCTACTTCCACTGTCAATGATCATGGTGCAAAGCTTCTCGTCAATGAAACAATGAGATCCGAAAACATTATGTCTCTGAGTAGGACATGGTTCAGCGATTAAAACTGGTCGAATCATTCCAAGGAAATTTGCATCATAAGTCTCATATTCTTGAAGATAATATAACTCATCATCACCTAATGCTTCTTCTTCTTGTGTTTCTTCTGGAGTTTCATTAATGTAAGAATGGAATTTGCGACAATCACTAGAAGTATGGCCAGCTTGGTTGCACTTGTTACATCTATCTCCTCGAAACTTTGAATAAGGGTTAGAAGGTTTAGATAATGGTGGAAAATCTTGGTGAAACTGATTACCACTAGTATTGCGAACAAAATTTCGTTGTGGAGGAGCCTAAGGTGGCTTAGCAGATGATATATGCATTGTAGGAGCAGGTTCTGAAGGAACAAAAGTAGTTTGTTGTTGCTGATATGGTTGGTGTGCACTTCTGTCTTGTGGATCAACAAAAACAGTTGATCCCTGTGAAGATGGATAAACAAAGACTGTTGAGACCTTTTCACCCTGGTAACCATAAGAATAATTATATGGTCTGGAAGTTTTATAAAAGTGTTGATAACGAGATTGTCGTGTATTTTCTTGTCTAGAGGTACTGAGTACGCGCCTTTTAACTTTAATAGCTTGTTGGATGGCTTCAACCATTGTAAAAACTGATTGTGTCATTCCTTGTTGAATTAAGTTGTTCAAACCAGCTATAAAACGCGCAAGTAATTGCTCTTCAGTTTCATTCAATTGGTTACGAGTAATTAGGCTATAAAATTCAGCTACATAATCTTCAACAAGTCTAGCACACTGTCTACAATTCTGAAGCTTGATAAATAATTGTTGCATATAATCTCTAGGTAAAAACTTATCTCGTAACAAATATCTCATTCTTTTCCAAGTACGGATGGGAGGTTTAAAACAATTTCTACGATCATCACAAAGTTTGTCCCACCAAGCTGCAGCAGCACCTTTCAATTTATAAGCAACCAGTTTCACCTTAGAAGAATCAGGTACATCCATGAAGTTGAAAAACGATTCGACTTCATAAATCCAATCCAGCAATTCTTCGATTTGCAATCCCCCATGAAAGTTAGGTATATCCGCCTTCAATTTATATTCAGGTAAGGACCCATAAAGATTTGAAGTAGATTTCAATCTTTTCTCATCTTCCCACCGTTTTTCTTGTTCGGATTCAACCTTGTCCTCATCTTCATCACTGTTGATAATTACAGTTGCAGGTTTCTTAGGAGGATTGTTAATATAGCTCTCAAATTGTTTCTTGAACGTAAGAAGTTGTGAAATCCCCTCTGGCATAGAAGTATTCTGAAAGAAAGAACCCTTAACCTTCTTGGTTTCATTATCTTTTGGTCCATCAGTGTACTTTTCTTCTTCATCCTTATCATCGGTTAAACCAGGCATCTCTTTATCATCCATGCCTACATGTTTAGCAATCATGATCATGTAACTTGCATGTGATTCTAACTTCTTCTCTAAATCATCAATCTTCCCAAGTTTCTTTTCGAAAGATTCTGTTATATTTTGGCGTTTGTTGCATTAGTTTCCAGTTTAGTTTCAATACTTGTAATGGAAGTTTGAAGAGGTTTCAAGAGTGCTTTCATCATAGCTTCGATTTCAGCTTTTTCCACTGAATAATAATAGGGTTTTGAGTTTGCGGAAGTGGGTTTAAGGATATGTTTATAGATAAAAATCTAAAAACTCTGTATCTGATACCAACTAGTGTAACACAGATTAGGGTAACAAGGATAGGTTTAAGTTTCGTCAGAAACTTAATAGAAAACTGATTCTAGGATCAAGATTCTAAAGTAAAGATTGATAATCAATTTTGATAATAATAATAATAAGATCTGTCTTGTAAACAAGAGACCTAGCCTTTAAATAGGCCTACATGAGCTGATAAAAGGAAATAGTTTGACGTAAACTAGAAAATAAAATACTTGCGAAGCAAACAAACTTAAACTGACGTAAGGGATCAACAGTCATAGTTGATCCATAAGTATGGAGTCAACTGTTAAAGTTGATACAGAAGAAAAGGATCAACAATCATTGTTGATACAGATAAAGATGTACTACATCACTTATAAACTGAAAGGTGGAGCTTCAGCTTGGTGGGAAACACTATGTGAGGATCGAGGTAAGTATCATAAACCTCCTATACTTACCTGGACTCGAATGAGAGGTTTACTAAGATCTAATTTTTTACCACAAGATTATAAACGACAATTTTTTATCAAACTCCAAAACTTTCGACAAGGAGCTAGACTTGTTGAAGAATACGTAGCTGAGTTCTATTGTTTAGTAGCTCGTAAACAATTGAATGAAACTGAAGAGAAATTAGTTGCGCGTCTTATAGATGGTTTGAACAACTTAATTCAACAAGGGATGACAAAATACGTGTTTACAATTGTTGAAGCCATCCAACAAGCTATTAAAATTGAAAGGCGAATACTCAGTACTTCTAGACAAGAAAATCCACGACAAGCTCGTTATCAACATTTTTAAAAAGCTGCCAGACCATATAATTCTTCTTATGGTTACCAGGGTGACAAGGGATCAATGGTCGTTGTTGATCGATATTTATAGGGATCAACAGTCGTTGTTGATCCACAAGAACGAAGTTATGGTTCACCTTATCAGCAACAACAAACACCAAATCTTTCCAGTCAACCATCTCTCCCTGCAGAAACTGCTCCGCTGATGCATATTCCATATGCTAAGTCACCTCAGGCTACTCAACAACGAGATGTTTCTCATAATACTAGAGGTAATAAGTATCAACAGTAATTTCCTCCTTTAACTAAACCGTCTAATCCTTATTCAAAATTTCGAGGGGATAGATGTAGCAAGTGCAATCAAACTGGCCATACTTCTAGTGATTGTCACAAGTTTCATGCTTATATTAATGAAATTCCAGAAGATACACAAGAAGAAGATGCACTAGGAGATGATGAATTTACTTATCTACAAGAACATGAGACTTATGATGCATATTTTCTTGGAGTAATTCGACCAGTTGTAATCATTGAACCATGTCCTACTCAAAGACATAGTATTTTCAAATCTCATTGTTTCATTGAAGAGAAGCTTTGCAACATGATCATTGACAGTGGAAGTACAGAAAATTATGTTTCTGCAAAATTGGTTGAGAAACTTGGTTTACATGTTACTCTTCATCCAAAACCGTATTCAGTTAGTTGGATAAACAGATCTTCCACTCAGCAAATCACTCATCAATGTTTGGTAAAGTTTTCTTTCCCTTGATATTCATATTCTGCTTTATGTGATGTTATTAACATGAATGCAACAAGCTTATTATTGGGAAGACCATGGAAATATTTCATTCGTGTTGTTCGTAATTGCTATGAGAATACTTAAACTTTTGTTCATGAGGGGTTTACTAAAGTTTTGTGTCATTTACAATCTTCTATTTCACTTATAGAGACGGCAGACAAGAAGACCAGTGCGTTAGTTGCTACCATTGTTCATCCATTACAGCAAAATCATTCTCCGAGTTCTCATGAAGTTACTAAAACAATGGTGGAAATTCCAGATAAAGTACAACCTTTATTATTTTCGTCTGATGACTTATTTCCTGATGAGTTACCCACTACTTTACCTCAACTGAGAGATTTACAACATCAAATAGATTTTATCCCTGGAGCATCTATTCCTAATCAGCCTCGTTATAGGTTAAGTCCTAAGGAGCATGAAATATTACAAGGTCAGGTTGATGATTTATTACAAAAAAGCTTAATTAGACTAAGAAAAAGTCCATGTCCTGGCCCAACCTTTTTGGTAGACAAGAAAGATGGCGGACATCGTATGTGTATAGACTGTAGAGCTTTAAAAATAATTACTATACCATATAGGTTTCCCATACCAAGAATTGATGACATGATTTATATGCTTTCTGGTGCTAAATTTTTTACCAAGCTTGATTTGCGTAGTGGATACCATCAAATACGTACCCGTGAAGGTGATGAGTGGAAAACAACATTCAAGACAAAGGAAGGCTTATATGAATGGTTAGTAATGCCTTTTGTCTTATCTAATGCTCCTAGCACTTTTATGGGCCTCATGAAGCAAGTTCCACAACCTTTTCTTGGAAAGTTTGTCATAGTATATTTTGATGACATACTGATTTTCGGCAACAAGGAAGAAGAGCATATTTCACATTTATTTCAAGTGTTTCAGGCTTTAAAAAACAATGTTTTATATGTGAAGTTGAAAAAGTGCACTTTCTTTACAAACAGAGTTACTTTTTTAGGCTATGTTGTGTCAGATACTGGTATTTATGTGGATGATTCTAAGGTGAAAGCAATTTTAGAATGGCCTACTCCAACATCTATACGTGAAGTACGAAGTTTTCATGGGTTACCATCTTTCTATAGAAAATTAGTGAGGAATTTTAGCACTATTGCAGCTGGTTTGACAGATTGTTTGAAGCGTGATACTTTTGAATGGACTGAAGAAGCAGATAAAAGTTTTAATCTACTCAAAGAAAAATTGTATGGTGCTCTTGTTCTTGCTATGCCAAATCTTTATAAACCTTTTGAGATTCACTGTGATGCTTCTATTGTTGGTATAGGTGTTGTATTATCTCAAGAAGGACATCCAATTGCATACTATAGTGAAAAAAATTCAGATACAAGGAAGAAGTGGTCTACTTGTGACTTAGAATTAATTTCTCTTATTCAAGCTCTTAAGAACATCCTTATCTTATTCACAGTGAGTTTGTTGTCAATACTGATAATCAGGCTCTTAAGTTTTTGAAAACTTCGGCAAAGGTCAATAGAATGCATGATAGGTGGTTATCTACTATCAATCAGTACAAATTCTCAATTAAACATCAGAGTGGAAAACTTAATCAAGTTGCTGATGCTTTAAGTAGAAGAGCTCATCTTCTTGTTACTCTCAAACATGAGAGTTTAACTTTTGATTTCTTAAAGATATATATAGTGAATACAAAGAAATTCAGAAACTCTGGGAAAAGTATGGTTCTTCAACAGGAAGTGTTGTTGATTATCTCATTCAAGATGGTTTTCTTTTTAAAGGGAATCGTTTATGTATAGCACAATGTTCTTTACGTCTTCATCTAATACAAGAATTACATGGCAGTGGCCTTGGTGGGCATTTTGGACATGATAAAACCATTGCTTCAGTTGAGGAACGTTATTTTTGGCCTTCAATTAAACGTGACACTCATAAGTACATAAAAAAATGCATGGTTTTCTAGCAGTCTAAAGGAAATATTCAAAACACAGGATTGTATACTCCACTTCCAATTCCTGATGCACCTTGGGTGGATATTAGCATGGACTTTGTGCTTGGTTTACCACGTACTGCCAGGAAGAATGATTCTATTATGGTGGTTGTTGATCGTTAATCAAAAATGGCTCACTTTATAGCATGCAAGAAAACAGCAGATGCCTCCAATGTTACTTATTTATTTTTCAAAGAAGTGGTACGTTTGCATGGAATTCCCAAGATAATTACTTTTAATCGAGACACTAAGTTTTTGAGATACTTTTGGAAGTATTTATGGATGCATTTGGGAACTAAACTTCAGTATAGTACAACTTCTCATCCTCAAATAGATGGACAAACTGAAGTAGTCAATCGTTCTTTGGGAAATCTAATTAGAGCCAAGGTTATTTGAGGAAACGAGAGGAAATGGGACAATTTCCTTCCAAATATGGAATTTTCCATAACACTTCAGTCAATCGATCTACAGGTAAGACACATTTTGAGATTGTTTATTCTAAAGTTCCTAATCATATTTTGGATTTGGTGGTGCTTCCCAAGCTGCGTAAATCAAATCCTAAGGCAGATAACTTTGTTGAAAAAGCTTCACTCATACATCAAGAAGTTAAGTCCAAGCTTGAAAAATCCAATAACAAATACAAGGAAGATGCAAATCAACATCGAAGACTTAATACTTTTGAAGAGGGAGAATTGGTTTTGATTCATCTTCGAAAGGAAAGGTTTCCTACGGGTACTTACAACAAGACCAAGATGAAGAAATATGGACCATTCAAGATTTTGAAGAAAATCAGTGATAAAGCATATGTTATTGATCTTCCATCGAATTGGAATATCTCTAATATCTTCAATGTGCAAGAAATTTTTATATTTCATGGAGAGAATGAAGTTCTTTCTTTCAAGATGGGGGGACTGATGTAGTACATTTTTCTCTGTATCAACTCTTTATGTTGATCCATTGTCTAAGTCAACAATGATTGTTGATCCCTTACGGCAATATCAACTATGACTGTTGATCTGTTGCTTTCGTATCAACTGTTACAGTTGATCCAACGTCTGTTTTAGTTTACTTGCTTTGCAAGTCCTTTTACTTTCCCAGTTTAGGTAGAATTCCTTTTTATTTTCTTTTAGTAGGTTCTACTAAGCCTGTATAAAGGCTAAGTCTCTTTGTTTAGAAGATACATCTTTTTTATTAATATTATTATCAAATTTGATTATCAATCTTATTACTTTAGAATCTTTATCCTTGAATCAGATTTTAGTTAAGTTTCTGACGAAACTTAAATTATCTTCACAACCCTAGCAACTAGTTTGCTATGTCCTTATCTGTGCTACACTATTCCAGTTCATTTTATTGATTATTTAAGTTTTACTCTCAGTTTGGACTTAAAGTGAGCTTGGTTAGTAAGAGTAATATGCATAGATTTAGCATCAGTGATAGTCTGTATTGGTAATTTCATTTAGTTTAGTGCATTGAATAAACATCAAGCTCACTACACATTTAATTTGTTACCAGCATTCGATGCAGCAACCACCTTTGAACACAAAAACAATTCTCCAGCAATCCTTCAGGCATGCAGATCGCATCCCACTCTTGAGTCCCTGACTTTGTTATTCTGTAATTTCTTCTCATCTAATTTTATTTCGAAGAACCTATAATACTGATGCATTATATCTTCACCGACTCTTATTTTTAACTCATAATTTTATGTTGTAGGAGGATCCTATAGAGAAGGCACACCAACATTAACAGTTGTTTTCTACCGTTGTTATTTTTCAGAATTTGGAGGACTTTGTTTAATGAGAATCTGAAATCAAATGGGTACTGTTAAACAGAACTTTGGTTTGGTTAAAGCTGAATTTAGTCCTTTTTGTGATGTTGGGATCTTGGAAGCTGGTGGGGATCTGGCATTTTTGTTTCTATCCCAAACCAATTCCTATCTACGCAAGACTTATCGAAAAACCACAAATCCTAGACCTAAAGCACAAGATCGTGGAATTAATAACAGTTTAGAAAAGGAAGATCATTTTCAAGGAAGATGACATCTTTGATATTTCTATTTCTATGTGGCTTTTAATATCTATACCGATCCTTATGTTCATACAAATTTGAGTTAAAGTCGTAAGGTTTGTCCATTGAAATGTACTAAATGAACCTGGAATCCTTTAGAGGATGCATCCTTATCTGTTTGGAGAGATGTGATATATATATATACCTTATCAAGTGACTTAAAATTGTTGTCATGGTAAACCCTGCACTTATGCAGTTGGATTAATGTTAATGACGAACTATCTATAAACTTTTTTTTTGTTTTGTTCTTAAAGTGTTAAAACAATCTGTAAACTTTTTAGTATGCACCTTAATAATTTTGAATCCGTGGTAGAACTAAAAGTCAGGGCCGGTTCTGGAGCCCGTCAAGTTGTGCACCAGCACAGGGCGGAATTTTTTTAAAGCTAATATGGGCTTGTTTACTTATGGCCCATTATTTTTGGGCAGTTCAAAAGTTTTAAAAACGTGGACAGGAGCACAGAGCACTTACAGATACTACAAAGCTAATTAGCTACTCCTATTAGTACTTCTCCTAAACAAGCATAAGATAGATTAAGTTTTTTTTTTTTTTTTTTTTTTGAAGCATGCATTTATTAAAGAAAAGATTAAGTTACAATTTGACGGGGTATGTGGTACCCGCAGAGTCATGGTAGACAATTTGACTAATAAAGTCAGGGATTGTGTGGTCCCAAATTTTGGTAGAGAAATTCCTTAGTTGACTTCCTTCCGCCGCATGATTGTCCAAGCCATCTGCTGCCTGATTCCCTTCTCTGTAGTTGTGGTTGATTGCAGCATGCGGGATCTGTCGCATTCTATTCTTTATTTCCTCAATCATCCCTAAGATGTACCAAGGGGGGAAGCTGAGGATGTGATGAATCGAAGAAGGTTCTCTGAATCTGTTTCAAAGATAACTTTTGGCCATTTCCTTTCTGTTGCTGATTTTGTTGCCAAAAGAAGAGCCTATGTTTCTACAATTAAGGCATTCGTAATTCCTAAAGGTTGAGCCAAAGCCATTATAGTTCGTGCGTCCGAGTCCCTGCAAATGAAACCTGCACCTGCGAAATCCGGGTGACCCCTTGCTGCCCCACCTGTGTTAATTTTAATCCAATTCATATTTGGGGTGGACCATCCTACCCAGATTGTCAATATCCTTTTGGTGCCTCTTGACTGGTTATATGTCGGGGAATCTCCTGGTAGCACCGGAGGTAAGAAGTTTTGTGCCATAGAATATTCTTGTTGTTGTTTCTGAGCCCATGCTAATATTTCTTCTGATGTTGTTTGCTTTTGGCGGTATATTAGTTCATTCCTAGCCAACCATAGAGTCCAAAATAGAAAACAGAAGGAGGATATGATAGATATTGGTGCTGAATGTTGTAGGAGTTGGGAAATGGTTGTTTGAGATGTTAAAAAAAATGTTGGGGTATAATTGGAGTTTGGTGTGGTTGTGAGCTGAGTGAGCAAGGTGTTCCATGAGGAAGTTGCAATTGGGCAGTGAATTAGTAGGTGGGTCGCTGTTTCCAAATCATTGTTGCATCCGGGACAAATGTCGGAGTTGGTAAGATGGATGTGATGTAAGACAGAGAAGGTTGCTAGACCTTCATTGATTGCTTTCCACAAGAAAAGCTGAATTTTTGGTGGACATGGTAAGGTCCACAGGAATTTGGTAGGTGGGAGGGGGGTTTGAGTAGGTTGATCATGGGTTAGACATTTGTATCCAGATGAAGTAGTGTATTTTCCATATTTTGAATGTGGCCAGATAATTTTGTCTTCTGGGATATCTTGAGGAAGGTGGATGTTTATGATTTTTTGGGTTATAAGATTGGGTAGAGTGTTTAATTTTTCCTGATTCCAATTATGAGAAATCGGATCAATGATATCAACTACCTTGCGGATAGGATAATATTGTGCTGAGTCTAGGTTTGGGGAGTTTGGGATCCAGTTGGCTTCTATTGGTGTTGATAATCCATTTCCAATATGATGAAAAATAAGTTGTTGCATGGTAGGAACGATTGCCGCCAGTTGTCTCCATTGTGCACTGGAGGAAGTTGGTATGCTATCAATGCCTTGTAGAATTGGTTGGTGATTAAGGTATTTTTCATTAAAAAGACTTCCACATATGGAATTAGGTTGCTCATGCAGGCTCCAAATTCGTTTCATTAGAAGAGCCTTGTTATGATCACTGCTTTTTCTTATGCCTAGCCCGCCTTCGGATACTGGTTTTGTCACTTTATCCCAACCAATAGGGTGAAGCTTTCTAACTGACGAATCATGTCCCCAGAAGAAATTCCCGGTGATACGATCTATTTGTTTGTGAACATTGGTGGGTAGGTATTGGGTTTGCGTAATGTGGTTTGAAGTGGGGGTTCGGGAGGTTTTAATGAGCATTGTTATTCCTTCCTGTGTTAGACATTTTGTCATCCGACCTTTTTCTTTTATTGCTAGTCTTTGAAGGAGGGGTGAGAATGTGCGATTAGATGCTCTTCCTTGCTTGAATTGAACTCCTAGGTAAATAGGGGGATTTGATGTGGCCGGCATATTGAAGAATTGTTGTAGACTGCTCACCTTGCTTGGATCTAATCTCGGATGGTGGATAATTACATATTTGGAGTTATTAATTACCTGGCCCGCCGACGTACCATATGAATGAAGTAGATTCTTGAGTTCAAAGTTACTCTGATCGGAGGCTTTGTATGTTATTAAAAGGTCATCAACATACATTAAATGAATAATGGGTGGTGCTTTTTTGGATATGTTGATTCCTCGAACTATCTTTTGGTTTTGAAGATTTCCTAGATTTGTGGATAGGATTTCTGCACATACTATGAAAATATAGGATGAAAGCGGGTCTCCTTGTATGATACCTCTTGTTGGGGTGATATATCCATGAGGTGTACCATTTATGTTGATCGAATATGTAACAGTTGTGACACATAACATAATATAATCTATGAAGGTTGAAGGAAATCCTAATTTGGTAAATGCAGTTTTGATGAACCCCCAATCTAAGTTGTCATAGGCTTTCTGTATATCCAGTTTCAGAGTTATTTTATGATCCTAGGTGAGGCTTGAGGTTCTAATATGGTGGAATGGTTCTCCAAAAATCGCAATATTATCATGGATTGATCTTTGTGGTACAAATGCACTTTGATAAGGGCTTATTAAGAAGGGGAGTAGTGGTCTGATTCGGTTAACTAGTATCTTTGCTATGATTTTATAAGTGACGTCACATAACCCAATGGGTATGAATTGTGATGGTTTTGATGGGTGATCCACTTTAGGTATTAGTGTTATGTTTGTGTGATTCATGAGAGGATGCATATTAAGATTATTGAAAAAAATTTGAACCATAGCTATCAATTGGGAGTGAGTTGTTTCCCAGAAAACTTTGAAGAACTTACTTGTGTAACCATCTGGACCAGGAGCACTCTCAGAATTTATGGAGAAAAGGGCTTATTTGATTTCCGCCGCAGTTACTTCCTTGATGAGTAGCTCTGACTGTCGGGGAGTTAATCTTGAGTTAATATTTGTAAAGAGATTTTCATCGATGATTGTAGGTGGGGCCGTGTATTGTTGAGTGTAATGATCAAGAATCAGTTGAACTACGTCCTCCTTCTTGTTAACCCAGTTGTTTTGTGTATCTTGGAGTTGTTGTATATTGTTAGTGGCCCTATGAATGGTTGCTTTAGTATGGAAAAAAGTTGTGTTCAGATCACCCGATTGTAACCACTGAATTCAGGATCTTTGCTGCCAGTATGTCGCATGACATTGTAGTAGCTCTGCAGGATCGATTCTTAGTTGTTTTTCCCGAGTCAACCAGAATTCCAGATCTCTTCCAGATTGGGTAGCACACTAATGTTGAGCAAGTTTTATCTTGGCTGTCGATTTCTTGATCATAGTTGGCAGGTGACCAAATGTTTCTTTGTTCCATTCCAGAAGAGTTTGACCGGTTGTTATGAGTTTTAATTAAAGGTCAAGGGTAGGCTCCATATCTTGTTGTTGTACCCAAGCTGATTCAACCACTTCCCTGAGTTGCGGATGAGAGAGCCATAGGTGCTCAAATTTGTAATTTTTTGTTCCTTGCCAATCTATTGCTTTCTTTTGTAGAAGTATTGGGGCGTGATCAGATGCTATTCTCGTAAGATGTGTAACTGCTGCATGTGGGTTCGCAGTACGCCAATGTTGGGTTGCCATTGCTCTGTCTAATCTTTCTAGAATGTTATCTTGCCCCATTTGGTTATTTTTCCAAGTGTACGGGTCGCCTCGAAATCCCAAATCTATAAACCCCATCTGGTCCATCATTGTGAGGAGAGGTTGAGATTGAGCATAAGTTACTTTCCTTCCTCCTTTTTTCTCTGATTTATCCAAGACGTCATTGAAGTCTTCTAGTAAAAGCCAAGGTATAGACGAATTGGTGTTGCTGAAGATTGTTGGGAAGTCTTGCCATAGGATTTTCCATATATCCGGATGCGGTGGGCCATAAATGCATGTGCAAAACCAAGGTTGCTCAGGGGGTGGTGGAGTAACCATTGTATGGATGTAATTTTGTGAATGAAGTAATATTTGGATGTTGAGGTTATCGCTCCACATTAGACAAACACTACCTCGCCTTCCAACTTTTGGGACGGAGAAGTAATTATGGAACTGAAGGAATTGTGCTAGGCTTCTCATATGATGATCGTAAGCTAAGGTTTCAGATAACAACAAAATGCTGGGTTTACGAAGGGATGCCAGCCCTCTTAAATGTTGAATAGGCGATGGATGCATGGTTTATACCTTGAGGATCACCGAATCATGTCAAGTCCAAGCATAGCATTTGTTTCCATTCAGTTCATCGATAGTCCATGTGGTAATATTATTAAGAGGTCAGTATCTAATCCTACATTTTCTTTAATTCTTTTTTCTTTTACTTTGACACACTTTTTGCTTAGTTGATACAATTTTTTGTTGTCTGTGTGTTTTTTTGCTCAGTTGATACAATTTTAATAGTCATACAATTTTTCTGTGGCTGTTATCATAAACTATTGCATGAAATGGATGCTCCTCCTGTAGTTCGTAGTTAATACCATTTCATCGTCACAATAAACTATAATATCTTCGTAAAACTGGTTGGAGCATTTTTTTTGTTGAGTTTTTTTCTGGACATAACTTGGTCCTTAAATTTTCTTCCTTCAGCATTTGTTAAAATGTGTTTGCTTTCTTTTCTAATAAAAAGGTTCTGCGCACTTCTCAATGTTCCTTACCGTATATCTAAAGGCATTTCATTTCAAATGTTTTATGGTACAGTTTAACTATGTAATGAAGTTGTGGTTTATAAATTCCTTCATATCAATGTTATAAGGTAAATTTCATTGAAAAAACACCTAATGAGTTAAAATTATTTTTGCATTATATAGGGCATTCGAAATTTTCCGCACAAGGTCAGCAAAATGTCAGAGCCGGCCCTGCTAAAAGTGTACTTTGGTTTGTATCCGAATGTCACTAGCTATACGAGTTTTTCTTTTTAATGCGAACTAATAAAAAAAAATCTGATCAAAAAAATAAAATAAAAAAGCTATGCGAGTTTAATGCGAAAAAAATGAAAACATAACCTTTACTTACAGAATGCAAAACGGATAAAATGAAATTTAATATTAATGGACTCGGTGAAAGATGTATAGGGAAAAATTGCATATGTTAATCTTTTTGATTCAAAATTTGTATATGTTTGGTGTCCACTTAATGTTGGTTTATAGAGAAATTTTCTCTTTTTGACGTGAGGCTAAATTTATAGATCTCAATGCAAGGGTCATAAACTAGTTATTTAACAACAGAAGGAAACAAAATATTTTCTCAAATCCTTCATTTACGATTTTCTTATATGATGTATGGTAAAAAGTAATTAACTCCCATTTATAATTAAGATTTCAATAATAATACAATTATCCTGTGAAGATATTCACATTAATATTAGGCCAAATTTACCATGAATTTATCTTTTGAAACCAGTATAAAAATGAGGCCATAAACCCTTGCCACTCCATTCCAATATTATTCTTGATTTCTTCCTCCCAAAATCAACAAAAATGGGCATAAAAATTCTCTTTTGCATTCTGTTCATTATCTCATTGAGTCACTCCGTTTTATCGAAGGCTGATGAAAAGAAACCATCCTGTCTCACTCTTAAACTCATTGACAGAGACTCCATTGAATCAAACGACCTTACCCGCATTGAAAAGTTCCGAAAAATCATTGATCGTTCAAAACTTCGAGCTAATAGTTTGATGAGTTCAACATCAGCTTCTGAAGAAAACCCCACAGATCTCCGCGCTCCATTTTCATATGAATCGTCGAGTTACGTAGTGCATTTCTCTGTAGGTACACCTCCAACCGTAGATGGTCCATACCTGATTTAGATACCGCTGCCGAACTTACTTGGCTCCAGTGCGATGGTTGCATCGACTGTTTTAAACAAAAACAGCCTCTGTATAATCCTCATGACTCTTCTACGTACAAATTGTTTCCTTGTGATCACCCATTGTGTAAATCTAATCATAATCATTGCAAATTCAAAGAATGGGATAGTCCGGATGTGCATGTTGAAGGATTTATGTCGAGTGATAGCAATTCTACGGTTCTTGACGGAGTTGTGTCCGGTTGTGCATATGGAACCGTCGGGTTTGGTTTCCAAGATAATCCCGATAATAATATCAATGGCGTATTCGGTTTGGGCCCAGGTCCTCGTTCTTTCGCTTCTCAGTTTGCTCCTCAGGGACTTTTCGGTTATTGTTTAGCAGATTGGCATTTTGGACCCCCTGACTATCCAGGTAAATTGATGTTCGGGGATGACGCACTACTCCCTATCAGTGGACATGTTCAAATAAGTCCGATTGTGGAGACAGATGCCAGAAGCTATTTCTTGAAGTTGGCGGATATTCAAATAGCTACCAAATGTTTAGGTTTTGAACGGGGTAAATTCGACCGTGCAATTAATGGGCATGGTGGCTTTATTATCGATTCTGGAACGTCGATTAGTTACTTTTCCAATGATGTCTATGATCGTGTGAGACAAGAACTTGTTGATTATATGAAAACTGTTGGGTTACCAGAGATGGATGCATCATCACACCACTTGGATTTGTGTTGGAGTATGCCAAATGGTGTACCACCTCGCCTCCCATCCATGACATTATATTTACAAGATAACGAGTATCCAGGTGAACCAGCTGATTGCGGAAATCAAGTAGGAGCTCAGCTTATAATCAATCCATTAAGTCTTTTCCATATTGAAGAGAAGGAAAATCCTCATATATGTCTTGGGATTATGCGTACTAATGGTACAAATCCTACGTTAAACATTTTGAGAGCCAAGCAACAAACTTATAACAAGTTCTCGTTCAATGGACAGAATAAGACACTCTCGTGGATGAGATGGGATTGTGGTTACCACCTAATTAATGCCGCTTCACCGAAACCTACTGTCAAATCCTTTATGCTGAAGATTTTCGATTGTATTGCAGTGGAAATATGGGAAGATAAAGAGGCAGAGAAAAGTTTCTATTAATTAGAATCAACTGTGTTACATCCATATATTCCTTTATATACAAATAGGAAGAAGACCCTAGACATTATATTGGGCCGCACGTCCATGGGCTACAAGCCCTACAACACTCCCCCTTGTGCGGTCCAGTAGAAATTCACATATAGTTCTTCGAGTATAGTTCTTCAAATGTTATCCTCTCCTTGATGACTTGTGCCGAAATCAATTTCCTCATTAAAGCTTTGACAAGGAAAAACTCAGTGGGATAAAACCTTGGTACAACTCTTCACATGTAGTACTTCACATGCTATCTCGTACTTTACATGTAGTTCATCACATGCAATACCATCTTCAAAGATTGACGAGTCTAAGTTAATTAGCTCGTTAAAACTTCATCAGGAAAACCCAGAGGGATAAAACCTGAACTAATTAAAGAAAAATAATAGAATACTAAGAAAACTTAGAACATAGTTGGATTCGTATATGTTGCCTCATTAAAAACCTTGACAAGGAAAACCCAGTGGGATAAAACCTTGATGAAGGGAAAAGAGTACAACGTGAAAGATGCAATTAAAGGTGATATGTTGCAGATGATCACTTTGCTCCGTTGAAGTTGACTAGTTTCTTTACAACTCTTAAGGAAGAAAATCCTCATGCGAAAGGAAATAGCCTTAGCTGGGAAATTACATTTCCGGTGTTTGTTGTTGTCTCATTAAAAACCTTGCCGAGTAACAAAACCATGTGGGAAAAAGCAACCTCGGTAAAGGAAAATAGTTCAACACACCATTAGATGCTCCCCATGATGTCAAACAATTTTCATTTTTCTAATGAAATCAAAAGGAGATTATCACACATTACTTTGGTGACTTGAATGTTTATAAGACCCTGTTGTAGATTTTGGAAGTTAAGTTGCTTAGCGGACTATCGCATTTCATTTCTTTGATTCAGATATTTTCAGCAATATCAACGTGATCTTTATGTCTGCAACGTTCAACATACTTGATGTTTTTTTAGTATTGTCTCGCTAAAAACCTTGTCGAGTGACAGAACCCTTTGGGAAAAACTATTCTCGATCGAAGGGAAAAAGAGTACAACACAACTTCAATTTCGAAGTAAAATATGTCGATATCATATCCTTGGATACTCCTCCTGATGTCGGCATCTCCCCATGATTACTTTCAGAGTTGTTCCAGACAGTTCCTTTAGTCATGTATTTTTCGAAACTGAATATTGGTAATGACTTAGAAAATAGTCTACCATATCTCCCCCTGATTACTTTCGTTGGAGAAGAGATTATTGTTCCTTCATAATCAACAACTTTTGAATTGCACTTTCATTAGCATTACTTTTTATGTATTTGCAGGGATAAAACAAATTTATGTCAATGGTTACTTTTAAGTACATGATTACATTCACTATACCATTTCAATGACGTTGCGTTGGTGCAGAGCTATATCTAGCTAACAAGTTCCCTGAGGATGTAAAATTTAATCGAGTACATTATTATACTAAGTACAACAATGCGTATGTTGTACTTAAATATGTGAATTTCATCTCCCAACACATCTTCGTCATATTTCTTTGGACGAAATGGTTACTTACTTACATTTGAACCTCGACTAATCATGGGAGTGCTATCAGGATGCATGTCTTTGTTAAATTGCCTGAAAACTTTAGACATATGCAAACTGGTGAAATAATATACCGCAATCTCAGTATTCGATCGAGCTTTCCCTAGATTTTTCATCTCAAATTCGGATTTTAAATAGCTTTTAAGTCTCTTACTACATCAAGAGTACACATCATGTTTGTACCATCAACATAAATAGCTACAATTCCAAATCAGGAACTTTCTTATGAATATGCAAGGAAAAATAACTTACTTTTTTATCCCCTCCAAATCAAATAGCCACTTAGACGGATATACCACATTATTCTGATTGCTTGAATCTATAAGTGAGCGTTCTATCTAACTATAAACGTACTATGTGGTTTAGAGTCATTTGATTTGGGAAACAAAAGTCTATCAAGTACTTTTATAAATATCTTATATCTCTTGATTCTTTCATAGATACGTAACAACCACATACATATGCTGCATTTCAAGTCATTTCGAAATTACCAAGCTAACTAAGTAGCGGAACGCTATAACGTTCGTTACAAGAGAACAATTCCAAGGCTTTGTGAGAAACCTCGCGCCACAAGGCGAGTCATTATACTTGAAGACTGCTTTCTTCTCATTATTGTTTGTGACAAATTAATTATGTATGTACAATAGGCTTTACACTTGGTTGGTTAGCACTACCACACCAAATACCTGTATATTTGTCAAAGAACCAAGTTCTACCTGGATTGTATAGGCCAAATATTCCATTCGTTGAAATTAAGCAACAAGGAGATTGGTTCGATCTCATCTTGCTCTATTTCCTTAAGCAAGTGTATATGAAATTAATCATCAATATGCTCGCATGATCTTTCCATTGACTCGTGCGCATTCCTATAATCCACTTGGGATGTCATTCTTCTCTGGAATCATTAAAATTTGGAGCATTCTCCAGTTTGATTCATGGACATATTCAGAGACAATCTTATGAGATGATTTTTGATGATATAAGTAAGTTGTGCCTTCCTCACCTACTTCCTTTCTAGATGAGGATTGATCGAACCAAGTGGTCTCTCCAACTTCCTTTATGGAGCCACGGCCTCAACCACACTTCCACTAAGTGTAGTTGCAACACCTTAGTCTATGGTGTATATCCATTATTGAGGATTTGTAACCTTGCAGGTAGGTTTGCAGATGGTATGTGTGATCTCATCACTTTAGCGACATCAATGTACGTACATTCTAAAAATCGATTATTCTTTCACTTCACATTTACATTTGTGGAGTACAAGAATCAATATGAGACTCAATGGGAACACACCACGACAATTCCTGTCGTTCCCTTAGAAAATACTTTTTCTTATCTCCTCCTAACTACGGGAAGATTGTCTCACTATAGTGATAACCCGCAAATTTAGCGGTAAGAGATCTCCTGCCAAAGGTTTTAAAGTGCGGATAATTGTTGGAAATTCTTGTCCAACATAATCACTTAATCATTTCGATGACCCATCATATAATGATGTGGATTCGTAAGGGCACATATATGGTGCAACCAAAAATGCGTAAGAACACAAAATGTCAGGCTTATATCCAGTTACCAACTGGTACGCAAAGAATGGTTGACCAATTTTGGGTCGAAAACGAATAATTGAAGATGCGTGTAATATTGCATATTCCCCAAGCAGTTAAAGGTAGGTTTGTACGCATAACCATGCCTTAGGCACCATATGTAACCTTTGATGATAGCCTTTGCGAGACCATAGGGTATATGATGCTCTACATTGATCCTATTAAACATGCAATAACCATTAAGTCCTTTTGATGTATGCTCTCTAGCATTTACAAGGGGTGGTGAGTCCTTACATGTATAATGTGTTCTAGTAGTTTTCCAAACGCAACATTACTTGGGAACTATAACTAGTCCAAAATGTCAAAAATCCCACGAGGGCCATAAGTCACTTTAATGGTCCGCATTTTGCATGGATATTTTTCTAAATATCACATTGTTTTATTTGTAAAAATTAATTTTTTACCATTTGCATCTTAGGATGGTCTCGATCCTATTTTACTGAATACTTTGTAAAATGAGTGATATGCTCTCTTGCTTAAAAGCATAATGGGAGGGAGGACGGGGTTGTGCATCTAGTACTTTAGAAAACACTTATTGAGAGATATGTTGTTACTTTGCATTCTGTCAATCTTTTTCCCATTGTCTCGTCCACTCAAAGACAGTGATGTACATATGAGTCCTTTGAAAACGAAACATCATGTCACAACCAAAGTTCCTTTATGGTTATATCAAAGTCTGTATCAGTTAATTTCCAAAATTTCATCGTCGGAGTCGATATGGATTAAATAATAAAAATTAATACTATAATGATTTACATTTCATTAAATTGACTCATTAGTTTCTCTAAAATATATTTCCTTCCAAATATATTAGAGACTATAAAAGATGCGATCAATTACATTCTCATGACTGTGAGGTTCCACATAATATCCATTTGCATGGATTTCTTTGGAATTTAACAAGTTGTGATTATCTCTCGGTACATGTAGAGATTTTGTGATGTCTTTGTTCTATCTCGAAAAAAAACTTTGAGTAGTGTTGCCTTCGATGATCCAATCCTCTTAGTCACATTATAAGGAAATAGTTCAACAACTAGTTTAAATTCCTTAAGCTAGTAAAAGAAAAACAACTATGAGTTAGACATTTGGGTCTTGAGAGTTTTAATAAGTGGTGTGGCCTTATTACGTAATAAAAGTGGGATTCAACTCAAGTACTTTAGACTGAATATATATATATATATTACGTTTCACCCAATATATGTCAAGTGCTTTAGAGAATTTATGTCTCGTGTTTTCATTCCATATGTGCAAATATTGGATCTAGTTCAACTGAATAAGGTAGTCAATTGGCCCGGAAAGTTCTTGTTGCCATTAAAGTTGATGTGAAAATTTGTTGCTGCAATGATACACATTACATTGTATATATCAACACCTATGACCAGGTGCATCTCCAACTCTTTCATTTATGATGGCAGCTAGAATTACATCTTAGCTTCATCCCGTATTCAGCTGATACTTGTACTTTGGTGTCATTACTACTGGGAAAAATACATATTTGTCTCATGATATATATGTCCCTTTACACGTTCTTTATATGAGTCATTACGTCTAACCCTTATTACTTCGGGGTTCTTTCTATTTTCAATTTTGCTACATTTAGCTTAATTTGAGAAATTTTGTTATCTCAATAGGCCAAGAGAATCTCACTACACATGTCAACCACTTACTTTAGGTTGAGTAGATTACTAAAGGTAATTCTCTTGTTGTCACACTTCAACATATACTATTTCGTTAGTCTCATGCATGAAGCAGAGAAATGGAAATTTTCTGACTCAAATAAAAAAAATTGTGAGTTCTTCCACAAAAAATTTGGAATACATGTGATTTTATTTGCAATGTATCTTTTGAAAATACCGACTCTTAATAGTCGAGCCAGTGGATTGCATCCCACGGAACATTTCAAATTTGGGAAGAAAATATCAAGTACACAATAATGATGTTCAAGTATTTCTAAACCCCAAATAAATACATTGGAATTATGTTGGTACAACCAATTAAACAAAAGACACCATTCAACTATAGCCAATATCATATTCAAGAGAACAAATAGCATTATGGCCAAAATTCTTAATGATTGAGATCAATAAAAATAATTTAAATTGACCGTTTATATGCTGTTGACTTATTTTAAGACAAAAATTAACAAAACTAGGCATATTCTCAAATAAAATAAAATAAAATAAATGAGCCTAGCGAGTAAATAAGCCTAGCATATAAAAACTCGCGTTATAGTTACATACCTCAAAATTTGGTTCCCACCGTATATACACAAATCCAGAACGCCCTTGGTCGCGCACAACCCAAAAACATAATAGAACAAGACACGCTCTGGAACAGGGCTTAAATGAGTTGGATGGACCGGGTTGAGCCGAACCGAGTTGGATGGACCGGATTAAACCGAACCGAGTTGAATGGGCCGGGTTGGACCGGGTCGGGTTGGCTTTCCTTCTTCTCCTCGTCTCCCAGAGAATTACAGCGACGACAATCATCAACCGACTACAGAGAAAATCATGATCAGGTTCAAATCAAGTTTTACGCCCAAACATATGAATATGAACAAAAATATATATTATACGAATATATTATAAAATATATAAAATTTTCACTCAATCGGATATGGGATAATATATGCATACACATGGGGAAAATTAGTACAAACACAATGTAAATCAAATTAATCAGCCTTCACAAATTTAATAGCTAGCATATATACAATCAAAATAATGACACAAAATATTCACACATAACAGCATAAAAAAAATCCAATAAATTAAATTAAATATTAAAAATAATATAGTATCATGGGTGTAAAAATAGGAAGGTGAGTAATAACATATCACGTCAATCGAGATATAAAAAGAAAGCAGATGCACTTTCTGGTTCATAGAACTTCATACAAACAAACAATTATGGTATGTAACAAAAATTATTGCATAATATACGCATCAATAGTAATCAATGGTCATAAAACTATAAAATAAATCCCTAAAATAAAACGGACAAACATGCATGTGATGGCACACACAAATAAACATTAAAGCAAACATTTATTTATTTAAATTAATTACATATATATATATATATATATATATATTTATTTTTTTTGAAAGACAAAATGCTATGATTCGCGCAATCACAAGCATATCGATTAATATTTATTTTTATAAAGAAAATTATCATTATATATTTATATAAAACAGTCATGTAAGAATAGAAAAAAAATACTACATGAGCATAGCCTGATAGGACAAATCAGATGGTGGATATATAAATATTATAATACTCCCTCCGTCCCTAATAAGATGACCTAGTTGTAGTTTGCACAAATTTTAAGGCAAGAAGGAAAATGAAGTATATTTAACTATTTTTTACAATTATACCCTTATGAGCAATAATTAATAAAATTTAGAAACGATTTATCTCTTAAACTATACCACGGTTTTTTATAAACTTTATACCGTTGAAAAGCATTTTAAAACACCTACGCAACGAATATAAACATGACTATCAGATTATACATATTTCTTATAGAAAAATAATTAATTAAAAGGGTAGTTTTAGAAATATCCCTTGATTAGTGAAATAGGTCATCTATTTATGGGACAAAGTTTAAAACCAAGTAGGTCATGTTATTAGGGACGGAGGGAGTATTAATCAATAGCAAAACAAAACATTATAATCAAAACAGATCACACATATGAACATCAAGAGCGCATCAAAAACATACAAGAGCATAATTTTTTATTTTTTTTTTACATATGAACATAGATGATAGTCAACGATAAATTGATGTAACAATTCTTTATGGCAGACAAATAGGATCATAAGTAACTTTTTCTTGTATTGACGTCTGATGTGTACTAATGAAAAGAAAAATGTTCAGGCATACCTAGTCATTTGGATCGAGAATCCAAAACAAATCCCATGGAATCGTTCTCGGTTGAATCGGATTATTGCGACCAACTTAGCTATTCAATCCAAGAAGAGAAGTACAAATCCAATGACGACGGAGATGTTTGCAGGAAAAAAAAATTCAATTGGTGAGCTCGTGCGTGATAACGTATTGCAGTGGAAATATGGGGAAGATAAAGAGGCAGAGGAAAGTTTTTATTAATTAGAATCAACTGTGTTACATCCATATATTCCTTTATATACAAATAGGAAGAAGACCCTAGACACTATATTGGGCCGCACATCCATGGGCTACAAGCCCTACAACAGATTGTTATTTTTTCATCTTAATAATGAACGATTTTTTGGGGAATGGTTTTTTTTGGGGGGGGGGGGGCATGGTTTTATTTTGGGTAAAGACATTAGAAGTAAATCTAGGTCACCCCTTATCTGGATATTTATATTAATACCTAAATTACCCTCCTGATTAATTTTGGGTGATGATTAGTTAGTGTTGATAATAGTTAGTGTAATGATTAGTGAGATGATTAAGTTAAAGATAATTAGTGAGATTAAAAAATCAGATGTTTTTTTTTTAAAGAAGTAGAATTATTGAGAGAGTAAAGTTAGAGAAAATGAAGAAGGAAAACATGAAAAACGATGGATTTTACCAACCACAACCGGAGGAAGGGTATTTGGGTACCCAGGTGTGCTTCAAACTTAAATAATGTTGGTTGAATTGCTCCAAACTTTCAAAAAAATGAAAAAATTTATGTAGATTTGGGTCAGTTCGGTTACCATATGTCAAGAACATGTAACCGAACACACCTGAAAGTGTAGTTCGGTTATATTTTCCAAACACGCAGGTTACCGAACTCGCTCGTTAATGGAGGTTTTGGTCGTACAGTGTAATGTTCGGTTACCTAGGATAAAATGGTAGGTAACCGAACTTTGAAATTAACAATTTATTTGGGTACATCTTGTGTGTTCGGTTAGTTCGCAAACTTCAACGCAACCAAGTTCCCAACCGAACTGCAGGTTAAAAGTAATTTAGTGTTAGAAGTTCGGTTGGTTCGCAAACTTCAACATATTTTGCGAATCAACCGAACTGGGCTTATATATGCATATATGCAATTAGGAAAACGTTCGGTTACTATGAAATTTATTTCTTGGCGAATTAGCTAGAGTTCGGTTACATAGAAAACTTAACATTTTTGCGAACGGACCGAACTTGTGGACTTCTCATTATTTTCGTAAACTAAAGTTCGGTGATATCCTTATTTTGCGAAGGAACCGAACTTATGGACTTTTGTTGTTCTAATAAAAGAAGTTCGGTTAAAAGTATTTTTTGCGAATCAACCGAACTCTATTGGCTAAGTTCGGTTACTTTGTAGTTTTAAAAATTTTTGCGAAAAAACCGAACTCTATTGGCTAAGTTCGGTTATTTTGGAACTCAAGATAGTGGCCACAACAACGCAGTTCAGTTAGACTGGATTTTTTTTTCGGTTCTAAGGGTGGAGTTCGGTTACTTTGTAGTTTTAAAAATTTTTGTGAAACAACCGAACAGAGAGTTCGGTGACTTAGTATTAAATCCAATAGAACCGAACTGTTCTTCGTGTTCTTCATTTTCAAGAAGTTCGGTTAGTAAACTAGGATTTTTTGGAAAATCGGCCTAACCGAACATGGCTCTGTAACTCCCACTAAAACCCTATTTTGATGATTTCTATTCGATTGAAGCAATCAAAAACAAATTAAAGTGAAGGGTTTGTTGGAAAATACCTTCGGAGTGGTCCCATGGAAGAATCAGGCTGCGGCTGGCGTCTTTTATACTCGATAAAATTATCATGTAACACAACTTAATTGTGATTGCATTGATGTTGTTACATTTCTTAAATAGGCGGTGGTGGTGGTGGTGGGAGGAGGTGGTGGTGGTAATCGGTGGTTGGTGGTGGTGATAATCGGAGGTGGTGGTGGTGGTAATCGGCGGTGGTGGGCGGTGGTGGTGGTAATCGGTGGTTGGTGGTGATGATAATCGGAGGTGGTGGTGGTGTTAATCGGCGGAGGTGGGCGGTGGTGGTGGGTGGAGGTGGTGGTTATATATATAAGTGGTTATTAGGTTGGTTTTAAATTAAATTTGGTTAAGGATAGGTTAGTCATTTCAACGTTTTAGGACACCCCTTATCACTATAGAGAAGGTGGTCTAATAAAACCATGGTCCCAAAAAAAATCGTTGTTAATAATACATAATTAAATCTAATCTTTATTTTTATATTTTTCACCTTCAATATTTCCTTATGTTTTCAATATTTGATTATCTATGATCTGACAGTCGGCTTTAGCAATGTACTGAAGTTTCTTAGTATCGATTCCATCGAAAGCTTTAAACATGCAGATATTTAGATACCGCACATAGGTATATAGATCATAGCCTAAACTTTGATCAAGTCTCAAATTTTCTTAGTGTCGATTACGCTTTCCGAATGTTTACTTTAGCGTATTATGATCAAGTCACAAATTTTGGATGCCCAAGGTTTAGAGGTGTTTACGGTTTCCAGTTCCATATATTTGTAGATCCAGACATTTTAATCGATTTGGTTTGGTCCATCCTTACTGGAAGCTCTTCTAAGGATGATGCACACGTAAAGTCCTCACTAGGATCGGACTTGAAAAATGAAAGTTCTCTAAATCCACCGTTATAATGCTTTGTCAAAAATTAATCACTTAAGTTATGCCAATTTCATAAAATCAAATGTTAGTGCTAAACGAAATTATCAGAATTTGTTTACTTCGTTTAATTCGCCCAAAGATAACACGAAGAAGGTTTATTAATGCTTTTAGAAGGGGGTACATGGAGACATTGGAAAAGAGATCAGGAAGCTATCCCTTGTAATTTTTTGTTTTTCTTTCGTTTCTTGTGATAATGATATTTAAGTTAGTTAGGGAAGTTACTTTTTACCCCTTTGGTCTATGTGGTTGGGGCCTAGAGCCCCCATTGAATTCTTATGTCTTTTTTCTTTTGGGTTAGTAAATTGTTGGACAAAAAAAAAATCAAACTAAAATAAGATAAAAATTACCATGATTTTATCTCGTGTGAATCAAATTAATTATCGATGTATCAAAAACCTAATTAAAATTAATTACCATGAATTTAATTTTCATATAAAATGATATTAATTTATTCATAATTAAAATATACTTAGGATTTCTTACTTTCTTTATTTATTTATTTTTGAAGCAACTTTCTTTATTTTGTTGATGAGATTTTGAATTTATTACCATCAAAAAATCACGGAATGTTTTACCCAGCCAATTAATTACAATAAGAGGAATCAAAATATTTTCTCAAATACTTTCTTTACCATTTTCTTATTGTATTGTAAAAAAGAATTAACTCCATTTATAACTAAGGTTTCAATATACTACAATTACTATAATTATATATCTTGCGAATATATTCCAATTAATATTAAGCCAAATTTTCATTACTATAATATCTTGCGAATAAATTAAACTTCCAAATTTATATTGGCCCCAAAATGAATTTTTGCCAAAATCTTATAATTTTCGAACATTGGTACTACCATAATCGATAGTAACTTGTGTTCATTTTAACTTCGGAATATATAATGGCTCCAAAATGAGTTTTTGCCAAAATCCTTCAATTTTCGAATTTTGATACTACTATAATCGATAGTAAATTATGTTCATTATCTACCGATTGCGTTTAATTTTTAGTACAGAAAATTAAAAGCAGTGCAGGAACATAATCGGTGGATAACAATCAATTTACCTACCGATTATGGTTGATGTTCTTCATTTCTACAATAGCAGAAACATAATCGGTAGATAACAATTAATTTACCTACCGATTATGGTTGATGTTCTTCATTTCTAAAGAACATCAACTATAATCGGCAGGTAAAATAGATTGTTATCTACAGATTATGTTCATGTTACTGCAAATCTTAGAAAAATTTCCGATCAAATTTTTGATTTCAAGCAATCAAATCCTAATTTTGGATCACAACTGCTATCATCTATCCGTTTTGTTTATTTAACTTGAATTTTCTTTTTTGATGTTCTAAGTTTCAACTTTAAGGTCAATGAATTTTGGGTTTTAATTTTAAACAATCAATCATAAAATTGGTTTGATCGATCATCTTTGGTTACAATCAAAATTAAAACGATGAAAAAAAATTTTGATGGGTAGAAAAGAGAAGAAGAGGAATGATATGAAAATAAAGGATATAGGTTTGAATTTAGTATAAAAGTGAAGGACAATATAGACAATTTCTATTTTTAAGACACCCCTTAACCCCCTTCAATGGATGGGAATAAAAAAGTGGCCCCTAATTCCCTCTGAGTGGCCCCAAAAAATGCTAGGTAAAATATAAGCACCAAAAAGTATTACTAAAAGTTAGTAACCTGTTATAGGGGCGGAAGAAATCATTAGAGAGGCAGATATAATAGGACAAAAAAGGTCACCATGTAGTAATTTCAAAAACATCTTATCTATATAATTTTCATAACGTCCAAAAAGCCCTTATTTAATTAATGTTTTTAATTTAATTAGCTATTCATTAGGTTAATGAACTTTTTTTTATATTTAATGAAATATTAAAATGAAATATTTAATGAAATATTAAGAGTTAGGTTTGGTGGAGAGATAGAATAGAGAGATTTTTTTTTTAGAAATTTATTTGACAAACCTAGATTTTGATTTATTCAAACAAAATGAATGATTTCAGTGGCAAATTGGAGGTGGGTGAATTTCTATATGATAGAGAAACCATATTTTACAAATAACCGACGATGGAGATCATGGTATGTGGCTGATCTATTAGCTCCAATGTCAATTTCAGGGCAATTTACGGTTGAAATTAACCAAAAAAACCAACCGTATGAGCCATTTACGGTTGGAATTAACCATAGAATCCAACCTTAGGTGCCACTTACGGTTAGTATCTGATGAACATCCAACCGTAACTGATTAAAATTGGGAAACCCTAATCATAAACCAGTTATGGTTGGATTGTTCTCAAAAACTTAACTTATTTTCTCTCAGGAATTTTTACGGTTGATACTGTTAAAATCGAAACCAACCGTAAATAATTTTACGGTTACAAAAATGAACCGTAACTGGATAGTCCAAATAGTTTTTAGGATTTATGGTTGGTAGTTCTTCAGTAACCAACCGTAACACCTTCAGAAATCGAGTTTACGGCTGGCAATTGAAGAACAACCAACCGTAACTCCAGAAATCATAGTTTCTTTTTTTAGGTTTAAATATATTTGATGATGACTATCAAAGAAACACTGATTTTGATTTTTTTTTTTATGATTAGGCTTGAATAGATGGGAGGGTAATTTAGTCCTTTTAAAATGGAAGAGTAATCTAGACCTTTAACATGACATTATGACACCCCCTAACCAATTTGTTCAGCCCCTCCAATAGAATCATCCGCCCCTATAACAGGTTACAAAAGTTAAAGTGTTTTACAAGTAGATACCAAAGAAGAGTCGTTGCGTCAAAAATGTAATAAGACGATTGGAACCCATAGCATATATACGACAGCCTTCAATTTTGCTGAAACCATCACATAAATAAATTAAGAACGATTTTTTGGGGACCATGGTTTTTTCGGGGATCATGATTTTATTTTGGATAAAGACATTAGAAGTAAATCTAGATCACCCCTTATCTAGATATTTATATTAATACCTAAATTACCCTCCTAATTAATTTTGGGTGATGATTAGTTAGTGTTAATAATAGTTAGTGTAATGATTAGTGAGATGATTAAGTTAAAGATAATTAGTGAGATTACAAAATCAGATGGTTTTTTTTTTAAAGAAGTAGAATTATTGAGAGAGTAAAGTTAGAGAAGATGAAGAAGGAAAACATGAAAAACGATGGATTTTACCAACCACAACCGGAGGAAGGGTATTTGGGTACCCAGGTGTGCTTCAAACTTAGATAATGTTGGTTGAATTGCTCCAAACTTTCAAAAAAAATGAAAATTTTTATGTAGATTTGGGTCAGTTCGGTTACCATATGTCAAGAACATGTAATCGAACACACCTGAAAGTGTAGTTCGGTTATGTTTTCCAAACACGCAGGTTACCGAACTCACTCGTTAATAGAGGTTTTGGTCGTACAGTGTAATGTTCGGTTACCTAGGATAAAATGGTAGGTGAACGAACTTTGAACTTAACAATTTATTTGGGTACCTCTTGTGTGTTCGGTTAGTTCGCAAACTTCAACGCAACCAAGTTCCCAACCGAACTGCATGTTAAAAGTAACCTAGTGTTAGAAGTTCGGTTGGTTCACAAACTTCAACATATTTTGCGAATCAACCGAACTGGGCTTATATATGCATATATGCAATTAGGCAAACGTTCGGTTACTACGAAATTTATTTCTTGGCGAATTAGGTAGAGTTCGGTTACGAAGTTTCAAAGGTACAGTTCGGTTACAAAGAAAACTTAACATTTTTGCGAATGAACCGAACTTGTGGACTTCTCATTATTTTCGTAAACTAAAGTTCGGTGATATCCTTATTTTGCGAAGGAACCGAACTTATGGACTTATGTTGTTCTAATACAAGGAGTTCGGTTAAAAGTATTTTTTGCGAATCAACCGAACTCTATTGGTTAAGTTCGGTTACTTTGTAGTTTTAAAATTTTTTGCGAAAAAACCGAACTCTATTGGCTAAGTTCGGTTATTTTGGAACTCAAGATAGTGGCCACAACAACGCAGTTCAGTTAGACTGGATTTTTTTTTCGGTTCTAAGGGTGGAGTTCGGTTACTTTGTAGTTTTAAAAATTTTTGTGAAACAACCGAACAGAGAGTTCGGTGACTTAGTTTTAAATCCAATAGAACCGAACTGTTCTTCGTGTTCTTCATTTTCAAGAAGTTCGGTTAGTAAACTAGGGTTTTTTGGAAAATCGGCCTAACCGAACATGGCTCTGTAACTCCCACTAAAACCCTATTTTGATGATTTCTATTCGATTGAAGCAATCAAAAACAAATTAAAGTGAAGGGTTTGTTGGAAAATACCTTCGGAGTGGTCCCATGGAAGAATCAGGCTGCGGCTGGCGTCTTTTATACTCGATAAAATTATCATGTAACACAACTTAATTGTGATTGCATTGATGTTGTTACATTTCTTAAATAGGCGGTGGTGGTGGTGGTGGGAGGAGGTGGTGGTGGTAATCGGTGGTTGGTGGTGGTGATAATCGGAGGTGGTGGTGGTGGTAATCGGCGGTGGTGGGCGGTGGTGGTGGTAATCGGTGGTTGGTGGTGATGATAATCGGAGGTGGTGGTGGTGTTAATCGGCGGAGGTGGGCGGTGGTGGTGGGTGGAGGTGGTGGTTATATATATAAGTGGTTATTAGGTTGGTTTTAAATTAAATTTGGTTAAGGATAGGTTAGTCATTTCAACGTTTTAGGACACCCCTTATCACTATAGAGAAGGTGGTCTAATAAAACCATGGTCCCAAAAAAAATCGTTGTTAATAATACATAATTAAATCTAATCTT
This sequence comes from Papaver somniferum, assembly GCF_003573695.1. Lineage (NCBI taxonomy): Eukaryota > Viridiplantae > Streptophyta > Magnoliopsida > Ranunculales > Papaveraceae > Papaver > Papaver somniferum. Next base: position 210,037,634 of record NC_039359.1, on the reverse strand, counting down.
TATTTTTATATTTTTCACCTTCAATATTTCCTTATGTTTTCAATATTTGATTATCTATGATCTGACAGTCGGCTTTAGCAATGTACTGAAGTTTCTTAGTATCGATTCCATCGAAAGCTTTAAACATGCAGATATTTAGATACCGCACATAGGTATATAGATCATAGCCTAAACTTTGATCAAGTCTCAAATTTTCTTAGTGTCGATTACGCTTTCCGAATGTTTACTTTAGCGTATTATGATCAAGTCACAAATTTTGGATGCCCAAGGTTTAGAGGTGTTTACGGTTTCCAGTTCCATATATTTGTAGATCCAGACATTTTAATCGATTTGGTTTGGTCCATCCTTACTGGAAGCTCTTCTAAGGATGATGCACACGTAAAGTCCTCACTAGGATCGGACTTGAAAAATGAAAGTTCTCTAAATCCACCGTTATAATGCTTTGTCAAAAATTAATCACTTAAGTTATGCCAATTTCATAAAATCAAATGTTAGTGCTAAACGAAATTATCAGAATTTGTTTACTTCGTTTAATTCGCCCAAAGATAACACGAAGAAGGTTTATTAATGCTTTTAGAAGGGGGTACATGGAGACATTGGAAAAGAGATCAGGAAGCTATCCCTTGTAATTTTTTGTTTTTCTTTCGTTTCTTGTGATAATGATATTTAAGTTAGTTAGGGAAGTTACTTTTTACCCCTTTGGTCTATGTGGTTGGGGCCTAGAGCCCCCATTGAATTCTTATGTCTTTTTTCTTTTGGGTTAGTAAATTGTTGGACAAAAAAAAAATCAAACTAAAATAAGATAAAAATTACCATGATTTTATCTCGTGTGAATCAAATTAATTATCGATGTATCAAAAACCTAATTAAAATTAATTACCATGAATTTAATTTTCATATAAAATGATATTAATTTATTCATAATTAAAATATACTTAGGATTTCTTACTTTCTTTATTTATTTATTTTTGAAGCAACTTTCTTTATTTTGTTGATGAGATTTTGAATTTATTACCATCAAAAAATCACGGAATGTTTTACCCAGCCAATTAATTACAATAAGAGGAATCAAAATATTTTCTCAAATACTTTCTTTACCATTTTCTTATTGTATTGTAAAAAAGAATTAACTCCATTTATAACTAAGGTTTCAATATACTACAATTACTATAATTATATATCTTGCGAATATATTCCAATTAATATTAAGCCAAATTTTCATTACTATAATATCTTGCGAATAAATTAAACTTCCAAATTTATATTGGCCCCAAAATGAATTTTTGCCAAAATCTTATAATTTTCGAACATTGGTACTACCATAATCGATAGTAACTTGTGTTCATTTTAACTTCGGAATATATAATGGCTCCAAAATGAGTTTTTGCCAAAATCCTTCAATTTTCGAATTTTGATACTACTATAATCGATAGTAAATTATGTTCATTATCTACCGATTGCGTTTAATTTTTAGTACAGAAAATTAAAAGCAGTGCAGGAACATAATCGGTGGATAACAATCAATTTACCTACCGATTATGGTTGATGTTCTTCATTTCTACAATAGCAGAAACATAATCGGTAGATAACAATTAATTTACCTACCGATTATGGTTGATGTTCTTCATTTCTAAAGAACATCAACTATAATCGGCAGGTAAAATAGATTGTTATCTACAGATTATGTTCATGTTACTGCAAATCTTAGAAAAATTTCCGATCAAATTTTTGATTTCAAGCAATCAAATCCTAATTTTGGATCACAACTGCTATCATCTATCCGTTTTGTTTATTTAACTTGAATTTTCTTTTTTGATGTTCTAAGTTTCAACTTTAAGGTCAATGAATTTTGGGTTTTAATTTTAAACAATCAATCATAAAATTGGTTTGATCGATCATCTTTGGTTACAATCAAAATTAAAACGATGAAAAAAAATTTTGATGGGTAGAAAAGAGAAGAAGAGGAATGATATGAAAATAAAGGATATAGGTTTGAATTTAGTATAAAAGTGAAGGACAATATAGACAATTTCTATTTTTAAGACACCCCTTAACCCCCTTCAATGGATGGGAATAAAAAAGTGGCCCCTAATTCCCTCTGAGTGGCCCCAAAAAATGCTAGGTAAAATATAAGCACCAAAAAGTATTACTAAAAGTTAGTAACCTGTTATAGGGGCGGAAGAAATCATTAGAGAGGCAGATATAATAGGACAAAAAAGGTCACCATGTAGTAATTTCAAAAACATCTTATCTATATAATTTTCATAACGTCCAAAAAGCCCTTATTTAATTAATGTTTTTAATTTAATTAGCTATTCATTAGGTTAATGAACTTTTTTTTATATTTAATGAAATATTAAAATGAAATATTTAATGAAATATTAAGAGTTAGGTTTGGTGGAGAGATAGAATAGAGAGATTTTTTTTTTAGAAATTTATTTGACAAACCTAGATTTTGATTTATTCAAACAAAATGAATGATTTCAGTGGCAAATTGGAGGTGGGTGAATTTCTATATGATAGAGAAACCATATTTTACAAATAACCGACGATGGAGATCATGGTATGTGGCTGATCTATTAGCTCCAATGTCAATTTCAGGGCAATTTACGGTTGAAATTAACCAAAAAAACCAACCGTATGAGCCATTTACGGTTGGAATTAACCATAGAATCCAACCTTAGGTGCCACTTACGGTTAGTATCTGATGAACATCCAACCGTAACTGATTAAAATTGGGAAACCCTAATCATAAACCAGTTATGGTTGGATTGTTCTCAAAAACTTAACTTATTTTCTCTCAGGAATTTTTACGGTTGATACTGTTAAAATCGAAACCAACCGTAAATAATTTTACGGTTACAAAAATGAACCGTAACTGGATAGTCCAAATAGTTTTTAGGATTTATGGTTGGTAGTTCTTCAGTAACCAACCGTAACACCTTCAGAAATCGAGTTTACGGCTGGCAATTGAAGAACAACCAACCGTAACTCCAGAAATCATAGTTTCTTTTTTTAGGTTTAAATATATTTGATGATGACTATCAAAGAAACACTGATTTTGATTTTTTTTTTTATGATTAGGCTTGAATAGATGGGAGGGTAATTTAGTCCTTTTAAAATGGAAGAGTAATCTAGACCTTTAACATGACATTATGACACCCCCTAACCAATTTGTTCAGCCCCTCCAATAGAATCATCCGCCCCTATAACAGGTTACAAAAGTTAAAGTGTTTTACAAGTAGATACCAAAGAAGAGTCGTTGCGTCAAAAATGTAATAAGACGATTGGAACCCATAGCATATATACGACAGCCTTCAATTTTGCTGAAACCATCACATAAATAAATTAAGAACGATTTTTTGGGGACCATGGTTTTTTCGGGGATCATGATTTTATTTTGGATAAAGACATTAGAAGTAAATCTAGATCACCCCTTATCTAGATATTTATATTAATACCTAAATTACCCTCCTAATTAATTTTGGGTGATGATTAGTTAGTGTTAATAATAGTTAGTGTAATGATTAGTGAGATGATTAAGTTAAAGATAATTAGTGAGATTACAAAATCAGATGGTTTTTTTTTTAAAGAAGTAGAATTATTGAGAGAGTAAAGTTAGAGAAGATGAAGAAGGAAAACATGAAAAACGATGGATTTTACCAACCACAACCGGAGGAAGGGTATTTGGGTACCCAGGTGTGCTTCAAACTTAGATAATGTTGGTTGAATTGCTCCAAACTTTCAAAAAAAATGAAAATTTTTATGTAGATTTGGGTCAGTTCGGTTACCATATGTCAAGAACATGTAATCGAACACACCTGAAAGTGTAGTTCGGTTATGTTTTCCAAACACGCAGGTTACCGAACTCACTCGTTAATGGAGGTTTTGGTCGTACAGTGTAATGTTCGGTTACCTAGGATAAAATGGTAGGTGAACGAACTTTGAACTTAACAATTTATTTGGGTACCTCTTGTGTGTTCGGTTAGTTCGCAAACTTCAACGCAACCAAGTTCCCAACCGAACTGCATGTTAAAAGTAACCTAGTGTTAGAAGTTCGGTTGGTTCACAAACTTCAACATATTTTGCGAATCAACCGAACTGGGCTTATATATGCATATATGCAATTAGGCAAACGTTCGGTTACTACGAAATTTATTTCTTGGCGAATTAGGTAGAGTTCGGTTACGAAGTTTCAAAGGTACAGTTCGGTTACAAAGAAAACTTAACATTTTTGCGAATGAACCGAACTTGTGGACTTCTCATTATTTTCGTAAACTAAAGTTCGGTGATATCCTTATTTTGCGAAGGAACCGAACTTATGGACTTATGTTGTTCTAATACAAGGAGTTCGGTTAAAAGTATTTTTTGCGAATCAACCGAACTCTATTGGTTAAGTTCGGTTACTTTGTAGTTTTAAAATTTTTTACGAAAAAACCGAACTCTATTGGCTACCTTCGGTTATTTTGGAACTCAAGATAGTGACCACAACAACACAGTTCGGTTAGAATGGATTTGTTTTTTTTCGGTTCTAAGGGTGGAGTTCGGTTACTTTGTAGTTTTAAATTTTTTTGCGAATCAACCGAACAGAGAGTTCGGTGACTTAGTTTTAAATCCAATAGAACCGAACTGTTTTTCGTGTTCTTCATTTTCAAGAAGTTCGGTTAGTAAACTAGGGTTTTTTGGAAAATCGGCCTAACCGAACATGGCTCTGTAACTCCTACTAAAACTCTATTTTGATGATTTCTATTCGATTGAAGCAATCAAAATCAAATTAAAGTGAAGGGTTTGTTGGAAAATACCTCCGGAGTGGTCCCATGGCAGAATCAGGCTGCGGCTGGCGTCTTTTATACTCGATAAAATTATCATGTAACAGAACTTAATTGTGATTGCATTGATGTTGTTACATTTCTTAAATAGGCGGTGGTGGTGGTGGTGGTGGGAGGAGGTGGTGGTGGTAATCGGTGGTTGGTGGTGGTGATAATCGGAGGTGGTGGTGGTGGTAATCGGCGGTGGTGGGCGGTGGTGGTGGTAATCGGTGGTTGGTGGTGGTGGTAATCGGAGGCGGTGGTGGTGGGAGGAGGTGGTGGTTATATATATAGGTGGTTATTAGGTTGGTTTTTAATTAAATTAGGTTAAGGATAAGTTAGTCATTTCAACTTTTTAGGACACCCCTTATCACTATAAGGAAGATGGCCTAATAAAACTATGGTCCCAAAAAAATCATGTCCCTAAAAAAATCATTCAAAATTAAACACTACACTTAACTTGTGTAACTACTATTCAAATATAGTATACAAGAGAAATGGGGAGAGCCCAAACAAATAAAAGACCGCCAGATACCTAAACACAAATGGTCTCAAGATGCGTTCAAATAATTCATTCTTCTCTTTATGTAACTGATCTATTAACACTTCTTTCTTCAGAATGTGCAACATCACCATTTGCTTCCAATACTTCAACTTCTGGCAGATCAGATACCCAACTATGAAAGCTGACAGGATTACAAGGCACCAGTAGGATGACTTTGATAAAATACTCGAATTTTTGTAAAAAGGAGGAGACATGCTTATGAATACGGATATGTAACTCCCGATCCATACGGTGATTGAAAAGAACAACATCCACGCAAGAACTTTAACCTGTTGATGGATAGAATGCTCGTAGACAGGCCCACTTATGACTATCATGATTATGCTTACAGAAATTAAGAATGCAATTGCATTACATATTATGTAGACAAAGTAAATTCTGGGGTGTGCATAAGCCAGTATTGGTGTCCCAGCATAACGTATGAGATACGGGGTAAAATTCGCATTACCGTCATGCTCGGAAAGGATTGGTTTCCACTTTTCATGTTCCAAAACAATACCAGGTGATTTGCTCTCCACATAAGAATTACCAGAAGCATAAGAACCATTTTTCAGTGTTTCTAACAGATGCCTAACAAAAGTGGCGGTTTTCATAATCATTGTGGAATTCTGGCTCTGGGTGGTGTATTTTTGTGCATTAACCATAGTATGTGTATCATTTGGCTGCGTGTTAATAAGGCTACTTAGATATTTACCAAACTTAGACATGGGGGAGCCATCCACAGATCCTAGATAATAAGTAAAAGTAACAGGATATTCACTAGAATTAAGATAAGAGTCGTCTTGAAATACACCACCTGGTGGATTTATAGCAGCTTGAAACGCGATTCCTGCAATTAACGTTGCAACCACCGTTAATGCACTCACTCTCTCTTTCAACCATTCTTTATGTATTTTCTCTGGCTTCTTAAAATGAGAGGAATCAATATGAAAAGTATCTCTTTGTTTCGGTGTTAACATATGGAGTGCTTTGATGTTCTTGTTGTTTAAGGCATTCATGTCTATTCGGGAGTTCTTGCTCTCGACTAAAAACTTTATACACTGCAAATTAAAGAAAGATTGTAAGTGATTCTAAAGTCCTAAAACATTGAATTTGGTCATGAAAATTGATATAAATAGTTCTTGAAAAAGGAAAAAAAAAAAGATGATGAAGAAGAAGAAGAAGAGAGAATTTGATATAAATCTCAGTATACATTTGTACATACCTCCACTTTCTTCATATCTGCAGCAAGGTGCAAAATCGTGTTCCCATCATCATCTTTGGAGTTGACATCTATGTTGGTAGACTGTGCATCCACAGGCTGCAAGTCCTGTGCCGGTAATAATTTTAGGGACTTCAAACTATCATGTTGGACGCAGAGGTGCAGTATGCTCTCATTTTGAGCATATCTAATGTGAATTGCTTGAGGCTTCTTCTTAATTAACACCTCTATGATCTTATATCGGTCTTCCACCGCTGCTAAATATAGAGGTGTTCGTCCATCTTTATCTTTATCCATACAAACTCCTGCATCGAATTCTAACAACTTTTTCACCATAGATACGCTTGGTCTTGCAGAAGCCAAGTGAAGAGGAGTGCAATCATGCGTGTCTTTCTCCTTCGCGAGTTTCCTGTCAAGACGACATAGTTTTTCTGCAAACTTGACATGGCCGCACATAGCTGCTATATGTAAAGGAGTTCTAAGATGAGCTGTAAATTTTGGATTAAGAAGAAGGCTTGGATTTTTCTCTCGCCACTTCGTAAGCTCGCAAACATTACCTCTCAATGAAATTCCATAAAGCTCATCCGTATTGACGGTACTCATTCTCGCCGGAATCTTAAATCACTGGCTGATCCCTATAAGAATTTGATGAGATGTTTTTACATCCATGGATAGTACCTTAGCTGCTATTTATAAAGGGACTCATCACACCAAAATGATATACAAGATATTTTAGCGAGTCAATATCTGTCCGACTGTCTCCCCCCTCCTTCTTCCCCCTTTCCTGTATGTTTCTGAATTCTGACTCTTCTCTCGTTGTGTGAGTCGTGATTCTCTTATTCCACTGTCAACGAATATTAGTTTACAAACTCGTGCTTAAATTCGTTGACTAATATTAGCTCTTCCTATGATGTTATTTTATCTCTTTATTTCATTTCTCTTTCTTTCTTCCAAATGCAATATGATCAACTAGATGCGATATTTTGTCCAAAAATAAGTGGCCAAGTGATCAGTGATGTTTTTCTGTCAGCAAATCACATGCATGCATTTACTTGTTCTATTTAAGAATCAATTAAAAGATTTGATACCAACGAGTTTTTCGATGAAACAAAAAAATTAACCAACATTGTTGTTGGTATTAATTTGTTAGCACTCTAGACTAAGCCTGAAATTTTACATCTGATCTAACGACCTAGACTCACCACTGTGCTTGCTCTTCAGATTAAAAAATCTCTTAGAATGATCATAGCACTTGTCCAGGGTCAAGTCAAGATATTTGATATGGGCATCTCTCGATTGTCTTTTTTCAAGGGTCAAGTCAAGAAATTAGCGGCACTGTTGACTAGAGTGGTCTTCTATACAGAAGTCAAGCTTGTTAGTGAGAAGCTCTATGCTTTTGTCAGAGACGACAAAGGAAAAAATACATAATTGTGTCCTTGTCTTCTGGGTCAATACCACTTCTCTTGTCCTAAAGGCGTTCTTAACAAGTTCTGCTCACATTCTCGGAAAATTCCGGGAGGAGTCACGTGAAGGATACGAACAAGTGAAGACAAGATATTTAATATGAGCGTCTCTCGCTTAGAAATCAGCGGCACTTGTGGCTGGAATGCTTGTCAAAGTCGAGCTTCCTTTTTATTAAAGTTTTTGCCAATCAATCATAAATATGCAGCGAGTTTCTCTAGCTTACTTCAATTTTCACATTTCTTCGTACTATATGGCCACTTCTTGTCCCTAGAGGCATTCTTAACAAGTTTGCTCAAATTCTCTGAAATTTCCGGGAAGGAGTCATGTGGAGGATACATTTCAAAAGACTGATCTAAAATCTATTTGGCTAAGTTTTGTGTGAAAGAAAAAAAAGTGAAACGCGTAGAAGACTTCATTGGTCCGTCTTGAGATTGCATCGAGTCGTCTCACCTTGTAGATCAGCATATGTCTTTGGCTTTAGAAGTAATCAGAGTTGAAACCTGTTGTTACTAAGTAGAAAAAAACTGCTTAGCGAATTAGATATCCGCAAATTACTGAAAATAAAAATAAAAATAAAAAAATGAATGGGTGGGTGGAAAGAAACATAACTAAATTCAAATGACATTTTCTTGATCAATTAGCCTCTTTGAGCAACTATTATCTACTTTTACTAGCATTATTTCCTTCTAATTTCCTGATAGATTATTACACCTCGAGATATGTGATCAAATAAATATGTCTGTCTATAATACTCAAAGTCGAGCTTTTATAGCAAACTAGGTTGTCCACAAAGACGTCGAAGCAGTAGTATATCTGATTTGCTAATGATCTGACTAATGATGAGACTAGCCGTATTTCTCTGCCTCTACTTCCTCCCCATTTGGTTGTTTGCTCAACTGAATATTCCAGCTTCCTTGCTGTATGAAGTCTGCAACTTTTGCATTTTTGTTAGCTGCTAGTTTGAAAGCCTTGTGATGAGTTGGGCATAATGGAGTTATGGAGCTGAATCTCTCCATTTGTCTTTCCAAAACTTGACAACCCTTTTATTAAATTGCTAGTTTGACATGAAAGTTAGTTTTAGAAGCCTTTTCTCGAATCCCTTTCCAAAGCCCTCTTTCATATAGTATAATTAGAATCAGCTGGCCTTATATCCTCTTTGTCTTTGTTCTGTGTTGTATGACTTAGTCATATGCTACACTACGAATTCACAGAATTTGGTACCCGAATTCTACCTCTGTTAACGAAATGGTGTAGTGTTTCTAATCCCTGAAGCATTCCCTGTGCCGGGAGCCCGTATAATGCCTGCTGCCTCTCTACAAAACTAATTTTTTCCAATGAGCCCGTATTTGTGTGGGCTAAAATCATTCATTTGCCTCTAATGAGCCTGGTATGTCTAAAATCACTCTTTCTTTTTACTTGTTGTCCGTGCTCACCTGTTTGTTTTCGTCCGCTCAAGGAAAAAAAAACTTATGCAGTACAAGTTTATGCAAACGTATTTGTTAATTTTATTCGAAATTAATTAACACACATATATATTAATTTGGGATGCTAAAGTTCATTATAACAGATATATTCGTTTTTTCCTCTGCGCATATTTAAAGTTTTCTGCAGAGTGGTGTTGCATCATCTTTTTCTGTGTAAATGGAATTTCATGCAAGAGTGTCTTCCTGCTCCTCCATGTCTGGTGGATCACCCAGCAGGTTAAGTAGACTTGTAAAATTCCTCTACTTCCTCCTCGTTTGGTTGTTTCCTCATCTGAATCTATTGCTTTTGTACATGAGAAGTGGGAACTTCTACACTTTTGAACATCGTGTGGGAAATTAATTTTGCGCACTTGGAAATGGAATTTCTGAAGTTTGATAACTTTTGTATATTCTAGTTTTTCTGATTTTTAGTTTTCCTGTTTGTCCGTGTTCTTCTTAAGAACACGTCAATCCAAAACAAAAAGATATAGGAACAAAAGTGCTTGACAGAAAACGAAGTTATATTAATAGCAACAATTAACCATACTTGGGGATTACACAAGACATGGATAATTGCTTCAAAAAAAATAAAGATATGAATCATGGAACACACAACATGCTAGCTACACTCATTGCCTTGCTAATTACGCTCGGTTTGTGTAACTGTAGAGAAACGGAAGCGATAAAATGGCGAGAAGTATGAAGTAAAAAACCGGCATAAACTTCAGGAATAGTATTGCTTTTGTCATCAGACTCGTGTGATCACTATGTATTGCACTGTACTCTTTCTGGAACTGGTCGATTAATACATCTTTATGCCTGATCTTCCACCATAGAATTTTAACCCAATGTAGCAACTTCATAACCAAGAAATTGTATCCACACATACAAATCGCCAGGGTCACAATGCTGATAATGAATGCTTGATTCAATAATGGATGGTTAATGTAAAATGGGGGAGACATACTTATGAAAACAGAAATGAAACTTAAGAGCCATGCTGTGATTGCAACAATCATCATCCCTATAAGAACTCTAACCTGGTGATTTGTAGTTTTCTTGGTCTTGATAAACCCACTTATAACTAATACTATTATGCTTAGGGAGACTAGGAATGCAATTGCATTATAAGTCATGTAGAGATTGTATATTCTGGGATTTTTGTAAGCTAATATTGGTGTCCCAGCATAACGTATTAGATAAGGCGAAAACCTAGGCTTATACTTGGAAATGATTTTGTTCCACTTCTCGTGTTCCAGAACAATACCGGGTGATTTTCCCATCACATAAGGTGAATAAGCAGTGTAAGTATTATTATCCAGTGTGTCTAACAGTTCCTGAAGAAAATTGGTGCTATTAATCATATTTGGGCTCTGGGTTAGTGGATGTTGATCTAGATATTGACCAAAGCGACTGGACTTAGTGGACTTAGCCACAGAGCTTAGGTAGTAAGTAAATATAACAGGATTTTCACTAGCCTTGATTTTGGAGTCTTCTTGAAATACACCACCCGGTGGATTCATAGCAGCTGTAAAGGCGATTCCTGCCACCAATGTTGCAACCACCATTAACGCATTCACTTTCTCTAGCATCCATTTCTGTTGATCAGATGGATCTGTTTTTGTTATCTTCTTCATGTCATGGCAACCAATTTCAAGTTTTTCTCTATCGTCCTCCGAAAACATATGTAATGCTTTGACGCCCTTTTTGTTTTCAATATTTATGTTAATTCCGATGTTCTTACTCTCCATCAAATATCTTATAAACTGCAAATCAAGCAAAGTTAATTAAAATTTGAATACAAAACATTGAATTTAAACATCTCTCTTATGCTCATCATGATTCATAAGTCTCAAATTAAATTATTGATAGTTATAATACAGTAAAGATTTTACCTTCATTCGCTCCTTTTCTGCGGCAACCATTTCTGCGGCAAGGTGCAAAATTGTGTTGCCATCCGAGTTTGTGGAGTTGATAGATAAAGCATTCGTGTTCGTGTTGCCATACGAGTTTGCAGAGTTAATAGATTGAGCATTCATGTTCGTGTTGCCATCCGAGTTTGTGGAGTTGATAGATTGAGCATTCATGTTCGTGTTGCCATCCGAGTTTGTGGAGTCGATAGATAGAGTATGAGCATCCATGTTCAAAATTGGTGCACCCGGTGATGGCAATTTCTCGACCAACAACTTTAGTGCGTTTAAACTGTCATGTTTAACGCAAAGGTGTAGTATGGTCCCATATAGACTATTTTGGATGTGAATAGCTTCTGGTGTCTGATTAATCAACGCCTTCATGATGTTAACTCTATCTTTAGTTGCTGCTAAATGTAGAGGTGTTCGCCCTTCATTATCTTGTACCATACAAACATCTATGTCGGGATCCAACAACTTGGAATATTCTAACAACTGCTTCACCATATAAAGGCCTTGCCTTGCAGAAGCCAGGTGAAGAGGAGTAAACCCGTACAAGTCTTTCTCCTTTGCGAGTTCTCCCTTTATCTTCAAAAGTTCTCCCGCAAACTTGACATGGCCACACATAGCTGCTATGTGTAAAGCAGTTCTATTGTGAGCTGTAAATGTCTCAAGAAGAGAAAGATGAGGATTTTCATTCAGCAAATTCTTGAGCAGTTTAACATCACCTCTCAGTGAAGCTTCATAAAGCCCCGGCGCCATTAATCTCACGCTCGCTCTCAAATCTCTAGCTGCTATTGATATATGATGAGATGTTTTGTCATTCATGGATCTCACTAGTATTTCAAAGAGATTCAAACAACCTCCTTAAAACACCAATTGGGATGATAAGAAAACATTTTATTTTTCTCCGCGGTTTCGCTGTATCGCTTTCACACACACATACCAAAATAGTAAAAAACGCGTTAGTCCCACCACCACCAGGCCACCACCAAGACTGTCTACGAAAATGCAATAATCGAGTTAAAACAAAGATAAAAGACAACCACTTGTCTTTCAGCATCTTTGTTGATGATCAACTCTGACTCGATGAGTTTATAGGTAACATGACAAGAAGACATCGCATTCTTATTAGAAAGTGGAAATATTTAAAGTTCATATTTAATTCAGGATCCAGAAATCAAACTCGGTTAATGGATTGAAGACGTGCTGAGGCATGATGCACACTTGTTTTATTTTGAACTAACAGTAACAGATCAAATAGAAATGCACTTTTACATCGGCGTATATGCTCCGGTGGGTACACGAAATAGACTCGCCACGTGTCGAACACAAAAGGAAGAAGCATGACTAGGAAATCTACTTAAAGATCTCAGTCAGGGACTTGTCAATTCGAATGTCAGAATTACCTCGTCACCGACCTATCCCGCGAAGTATTGTACAGAAGCGAGGAGACTTACACGAAGAATCTAAGTTACGAAGGACCAAGCTAGAGTACCCAACAAGATACCAACGAAAAAACCGAAAGGACGAAGTACAGTAACTTGGTTGAAAAGATAGATCGCGAAGTAAATATATTGGAGAACAAGAAAAGAGACAGGTGTCCCGACAAACCCATGTGAAGATAGCGAAAGAAGAGGAAAAACTTTATGGAAAATGGCCTGGGCGAAGTATAAAGCGCTCCCGAGAAGACTTGGCGAAGTAAAATGAGTTGTACCCCATTAAGGTTGATTGGCCTATAAATAGGGGTACTTGGGCAAGGCATGGGGGATCGGATTTTGGGAGAGAGAAAGAATATAGTGTGGAGAGTGAGATTGGGGTTTCCTTGTGTTCAAGAACTTGTATTTTGTTTCCTTAGAATTCATCAATAAAGATTTTCTAGTTTATATTACTTAACATGTCTTAGATCTTGGTCATTTTCCTTTCGGGTGTACTATTGAATTTCCAGTAGTTACATTTTGGCGTCCAGAAACAGGGAACTTAGATTGGGGATTCATCCTCATCTAAGGAGTGGGGAGAAGCTGAAGTTGTAGGAGTGAGAGATCTTAGCGAGAAGTTCCTTTTAAGATTAGGGTTTTAAGAGTAATTGAGATTGACACTAGGATAAGTCGATGACTAGAACACCAGATCGAGCGGCACACATGATAGCGACGAGGAGAAGCAAGCGATTGGAGGACAAAAGAGGAGGAAGAATGGAAAGAGGAGGAACATCGAATACAGGAGAAAGGCAAGGCGTGAACCAGCAACGGACTGAGGAGGCCAACGAGGATAACTTCAGAGAGGGTTTTGTACACACTTCCGACACGGACACCATTGCAGGAGAAGAGATGACTCACGAGGAAATGGAGGAGAATATCGGTGAAGAAGACATGACGTTGGAACAACTAAGGGAGACACTTCGCCTTGAAAGGGAACGAGATAGGGATCTAGCGGAGCAGCATGCCCGATTGACGAGACAAAACGCCAAACTGATGCTGCAGAATCGCCAACTAAACGAGGAAGCTGCAGCTGACGTCACGGATTCATAGGTGGACATGATATCATCAGGAGAAGAAGAGTTACGAAGAAGGAGACATACCCGCGAGGACGACGGAGGAGAGCGAAGAAGGAGACAACGAAGAGAAAACAGTGAAGAAAGAGAACTGAGAAGAGCATTGGAAATATCAAGTTGGGAAGATCAAAGGCGGAGGTATGAAGAAGAGCGGAGATACGAAGAGAATGAGAGGAGGCAAGGAGATGAAAGACAGCGAATTCGACCGGAGGAACAAGAGAGAAGGGAGACGTGGTGAAGGAAGACTCGGTGTGATGAGAGGTGGTCGTCGAGAAGAGAACGGAGGGAACCTGAACCAGAAAATCTTGGATGAGCTGCGAGATATGAGGACGTTGATAAACAATTCGCGAAGAGGCGGAAGAGTGCAGCTGGAAGAGGCAATAGAAGAGGCCGACAAATCTCCGTTTACCTATGATATAATGTATGCTGACATCCCAGAGAAATGTTTACTGCCAACTCTTCCGAGCATATTCAGCGGATCTGAAAGTGTTGTGCAGCACTTGGAACAATACACTCTTTCGTTGATGCAATGGGATGAAATGATGCGGTACTTTGTCGATACTTCCCCGCGAGCTTGGCCGGGGAAGCATTGGCTTGGTTTGACGGGATACCAGAAAGATCAATTTCGTCGTTCAAAGACTTACAGAGAATATTCCTGACCACTTACATCACTAACAACATGCTGAGGTCGGGGATTGAGACCCTATACAATTTAAGGAGGATACCTATGGAAAGCCTGCGAGGATTGGTAACGAGGTGGAGGACGGTATGCAACGAGCTTGCAGGAAGAGTTGACGAGAAAAATTTCATCCTAGCTTTCGTGAACGCGTTGATCCTAACTGATCTGTTGTACACTCAAATATTCATCATTCGCAACTCTTTGACAATGAATAAATTAAGAGAGTACCAAGAGGAATACATAGCGTTGGAAGAACAGCAGAGGCAAGTCAGTGAAGTAGTACCGATTCCAGCAAAGGAAGGGAATTCAAGACTATTCCCGAGGGCAGTGCATGTCGTGGACAATGATCCGAAATATGAAAAGGGAGAGTCGTCAACTCCAATCCCAGCAAAGTTAGTGGCTGTGTCAAGTGGAGATCAAGAATGGATCTATCAACAAAGATATGAAGAGTCAAGACGGAAGAATTATGAGCCACGAAGCTACAACACATGATATCAACAAAGAAACAACCAGGGACCCAGATTTGGAGAGCGGAGATCAAATGCACCAGCTTTTGAAGACATAAAGCTCCCTAGGCTTGCTTAACACAACTGTAGAAAAGGTATGGGAGGCAATAGTATTAATAGAGGAGATCCCACCACCACCTAATTTGGGAAGAGAGCCACCTCCGGGAACTAGGAGTATTGAATTCTGCAGATATTACCGCTTTCATGGGCATCATACAAATGATTGTCAAAACATTCGGCGAATTATACTTCGTCTGATAGAGCAGGGAAAACTCGCACATTTCCTAGAAAATTATGTACCACCACCACCACCTCGTGACAATCAACCGGTATACCGAATTGAAATAGATCGAGGATCACAAAGACCGAATTGTAATACGATAATACATGCAGCGAGGAGCATCCAAAATTTCCATGACAACATACTCAGGAGATTATATAAGAGGGACTTCGAAGGAAACGAAATATTCAGCATCAACACGAAGGAACCGTTAGAGGAATGACAGAAAAGAGAAATAACGTTTTCAGCGAAAGATGCACCCGAAGGAGGAAACTCGCATAGAAACCCTTTGGTTATAACCCTAAATTTTGGGAAATACTCAAAGTGGGAAGACGACAAAGCTGAGAAAGGGAAAATCTGGGAAATTGACAGAATCTTGGTGGATACAGGGAGCTCGGTCGATATACTCTTTTATCATGCCTTTAAGACCATGGGATACATGACTCGGATCTCGTACCGTCGACGTACAACATATATGGGTTTAACGGAGTCGAGTCTAAACCAAAGGGAGAACTAGTTATAAAGATTTTTGCTGGCGAGCTGGAAGAAAAGTCACAGTCTGCGTGATAGACATAGACTCACCGTACAATGTTCTTATAGGAAGACCATGGATACATGGGATAAAAGGAATCGTATTTACATATCATCAGATCATACGGTTTCCTATGCCAAGTGCAATTGGTGAAATAAGGGGAGATCTTAAGGACGCACAAGATTGTATTAAAAAGGATGTCCATAGTTGTGAGGAGAAGATAAGGAAGAAAATAGAATAAATAAAGAAGGCATGCGAAGAAAGAAGAGCAGAGCGGTTGATGATATTCACAATTAGGATAAGTGAAGAGCTAGTTGCAACGCAGAAAGACGAAGAAGAGGCGGAGAAAACAACGATGGACGGCGAGAAGAACCGCGAGATGACATCAGAAAAGGGAAGCCAAGTTGAAATAAAGCAAAGCGGAAATGCAAAGAAGGGAAAGACGGCCGAAGAATGTGAGGTAACGAGAAACGAGAAAGAAGTCCCTGCCATAAAGGAAAAACGAACCCCGCGAGGAGCAAAGACAAACAGCTCCGAACGCAAAAAAGTAATGATACAGGAGGCTGAGGGAAGCATCGAATTACGTGATTCTCTAGATAAGGGAGGAAAAGCTTGCGAAGAAGAAGAAATGAAGCGATTAAAGAAAGAACTCTACGAAGAATGAAGAAAGAAGGAGGATTTGGTGAGGGAGCGTATAAGATTGGAAAGGAAAAATGAGAAGCTTGTAATTAAGAACAATCATCTAAAAAGGAAGAAAGTGGAAAGTAATGCACAAAGAGGAACACATGCTCCATAAAGGGCATCAGCAATTGAAGGACGACACGAAAATCGGCGAGAAAACAAGGGACGAGGAGAACAAAATGAACGGGAAGACCTAAAAAGAGCCATAGAGAATAACAGAAGGGAATTCCGAGAAAGAGAGTATCTAATGCAGCAATCAATGATGACCGATGGGAAAAGAAACAATATCCCAGTGACGAAAAAGACAACTGGACTGCAGCCAGAAATGATGAACAAATGCGCGAAAAACAAACCATGCAAATCGGAAATTGCGGCACTGTTCTCGTTAAAGCAAAGGGAAATGAAAGTTTACAAAGTCTGGTGGCGAGATGGGATGCAATTTGTAAAGAATTAAAAGGAAGGATTTCCGAGGAAGATTTAGTGCGCACGTTCATCTATGCGCTGTCAACTAGACATCCATTATTTCCGACTTTGTTCAAGATCAGAAACGAAGTGAAAATGAGGTAGTTGAAAAGATACCAATCTGAACACATTCGCATGGAAGAACACTGATAATGGAGGAAGAGCATGGAAGAACAATGATAATGGAGGAAGAGTCGTAGGAATAAGATGAATGTACTTATTTTAATCCCTCAATTGATAATGTATCAAATTTTCCTTTAAGAAAGATAAGACCTCGCATTAGGAGGCAAATAAGATCACGAAATAAAAAGTTTTAGGGAAACTTAAAACCTTTGCCTAAGAAGGCTGAGAATCCACGGCATGTACCCTAGTTCGCATGAAAATGCAAGAGGCAAGACCTAACGCATGTTGTGAACAACTCTCGGAGAGAAAGTTTGGGGCAATGATAAGACCTATCCGCCGAGGGTTCCTTTCATGATGGCCTTCGGTAAGGAGTGCAGAAATATGACCAAGACGCTGACGTATTCGGTTGAGCTGCGGGTGCCTGAGATACGATGCACTTGATCCCACATAAACCTCACTTAGGATGTGACTTCGTAAAGTAAACTAGATTCGCAAAGGGAGAAACCTAGAGTCATTTTTAAAATGATTATATCATCAAAAACAAAGTCACAGTAAACTAGATTCGCGAATCGCAATCATATGTTAAGACTTTCCAACCATCAAATAATTTCTAGCAAAGAAGAACAACATTGGCATCAAATCTAACTAAACAATGAATACTTTTAGGAGAAAGTAGCACCTTTAGCTGGAGGCGCCACTGTTTCCTAGCAAAACTTACCCTCAATTCCACCAGTAAATGGAGGAAAAGAGTATCAATGACAGTTTTACAACACAAAACAGCACAAACCCAAGCTAGCTAATTCATTAATCAATTATTTAGTTAGACTATGCAATGCAATGATTCTTCTGGGGGACTATGTTCAATCATCATAAGTCAGACATGTGAGCAACCAAAATGAACATCAACAACAACAAAAACAGCAACGACAACTCGACAAGAACAGATGAAACTATGAAATCTGTTCAATTAGTTACCATAATTTTAAACATGTAAGCAATCGAAACAAACAACATAAAAAATCATAAAAATGAAGATATAATAAGAATTGCTCACAGGTATCATCACTGGTAGCTGGTTGAATACCTCCTGTTACATCTCAATATTAAGCTATCTTCATAACTCATTGTTAAGTATTCAATTTCCAATGCCAGTACTAGAGTCTCCAAATCAGAACACTTGTTCCTCCAAAATTCAGTTGCATCCTCATCTCTAACAGCAGTCTTCTTCTCAAGCTCCAATTTCATCTTCACAATCTCTATTTCCTTCTCCGCAAGATCTAATTCCACAAACACTTGCTCCAAACTCTCCAATTCACTAATTCCTGTTGATGGTTTTAGTTCTCCAGATGTTGTTTCGATATTATGGGTTCAGTAATACTGCTCCACAGCAACACCAATTCATCACCAGCAATCTTCAACCATCAGCTTCTCCAAAACCTTCATGAATCTCTCAAACCCATTAAACCCTGAATCGGTGTTTACTGAAATCTCATAAATCCTCATCATCAAACTCTCGTTGCTGCCTCTTCCAGATTCAACCCAAAAACCCATTTCGAATCAGACCCTTTTATCCTCAAGAACACCAACACATTATTTCGACCTCAATAGAGATCAATTTCTGCATCTTCTTCTTCCCTGGCCCTCTATTCATCAGCGTCAATTCATCCTCCAACCTTGATTAACAAATACCCATCTTCTATTCAACAGCAGCAGGTTCATTACCGTCTTCAATTAATTGCTTATTCTTCCAATTCGTAAACACCCTATCTTCGATTCAGTTGTATTCTGCCATCTAAAACAGCAAAATCCCCTTTTTCTTCTTGGTTGCAACATAGATCCAGATTTAAACCAAAACCCTAATCAACCACCATCAGTGGTTCGAATCAAACTCTCTCTATCTTTTTCTCCCTCGATCTCTTGTTTTCTATCTCGATCTTCTTCTTTTTTTCTCTCAGCAAAAATATTACAGCGGCGGTATCTGTGGAGGAGAGGAGAGGAGAGGAGAGGAGAGAAATAAAGAAACAGATAACAAATGCTTCGAGAGAGGAAAAAAAAAAGTGAATCCGACGGATCACGTTTCGTTTGATCCACTCATACGGATTGAGAAAAGATCTTGACGGTTGATATTGTATATTGGATTCTCATACGGATTGAGAAGCATGTGTGTTTCTCTTTGTGCTAATGCGAACTCATATATTAGGTTTAATTATGGACTTTTGATACGAAAAAAAATCCAAAAAAAATATTAATAAATTTAGGACATTGTTATCGACATTCTGATATAAGAAAATCAAAAAAAATACATAAGAATGAATCGGGAAAATGAAAAATGAATTCGATAATTGGTGTGTTTCTTTGTGCTTTTGTGCTTTATCTTT
Organism: Papaver somniferum; assembly: GCF_003573695.1. Lineage (NCBI taxonomy): Eukaryota > Viridiplantae > Streptophyta > Magnoliopsida > Ranunculales > Papaveraceae > Papaver > Papaver somniferum. Next base: position 210,018,031 of record NC_039359.1, on the reverse strand, counting down.
GTGCTTCTGGTTTGAATTTCGACTAGTTACATAGGTCATGAAGTAATTTCAAATGTCGTATAACGACATGCTAACTATGAACCAAGAAGCTTTGAGAGAGTTCTGACTTCAAACTTAGCATGATACATCATCAAAATCGATAAATATGAAGCTCAATGTCGATTCGAACTTCAAACTTAGTATAATGGCATATAATCTATGAACCACGAAGCTCTGCGAGGGTTCTGAATTCAAACTTAGCATGATACATCATCGAAATAGTGGTGTTCAAGGTTTCTTAGACATCGGCATGCAGATGATCCAGCCTGGAGATCGTTAGATCCGACTCGTGAAGTTGAATACATAACTCGTGGTAGGCATTGTCCCAACCTGTATCGTGACCCGACTTTGAGGTATCTTTGCCAGATTGAATGAAGAGTGCACTCTTGTTCTTGCGAGAATCTGCGGACTTGGTTTGAGAAGAAGGTTTGATAGACCTCGGACGACATGAGTTATCTAACTGAGTTTGAAGAAGTTCCACTTTGTTCTTCAGACAGTCGATCTCTTCGTTTAAACTAGCTACCTTGTTACGAGATTTGCGAAGATCAACCACGACTTCAGCTTTACTGTTGATCACACGCTCGTTATCTTCTTCCAGGTTCCTATAGTTAGCTAGTGACGAGGAATGAAGGTTCCTCGAAGTAGTCAGAGAGTTGCTGACCCCCTGAAGTTCAAACCTAAGGCGCTCATTCTCGTCGTGAAGATGATAATTTAATTCCTCGTTACAAGAACAATCAATAGACAAGCGGTCCACTTGTGAAAAAAGAGTCTCAACCTTCTCATTCAAAATCAAATTCTCGGACACATAGCATTCATTTTGGGTCACGAGGTTCAGATTCTCAGCACACGAATATCTTCTAGCGAGGCAGATGCTTCGGAGGAATCCATTTGGCGTTGCATACAACGAGCTTGACGAAATACAAAATAATAAAGTAACAGAAGTAAAAGTAAAGGCAAAGAACGATTCTGCGAGGGGAGGGAACTTACTTAGAAGCTTCTCTATCTTCTGGCTCTGCTTGCTGGAATGCTCTTTTTCCTCTTGAAGCTCCTTTGTCAAAACTTTGATTTGAGCCTCGTCCCTTTTAGCCTTCTCGCGAACAAGTCTAATTTCCACGAGGTTGGTCATGTGACGGCGAACCTCCTACAAATTGAAGAATCGAAATTCAAGAAATGTACATCGGGACAGAAAGAAGACATAATGGGAAAAGCATAAAAAGTTCACTTGGTTCATTAAATCTGAATGTTGTTGGAGAGACAAGTTCATAGAAGCATTTAGCATTACAGACGATTCTTGAGAAAGGAAGTCATCAGCACTAAAGGTCACCAGAGATTCTAAGGCACGAGATCTCATGGCTGGATCTTCGCGATCTTTATCGTAGACCTCGTGAAGGAACTTCATGTCCGGATCATAAAGAGGATTACAAAACACCGATGGAGCCGCCTGCTTCTTCTTCTCGCCTGCAGAAGGATCCTCTGTGGACTTCTTCAGACGCTCAACCTTAGGATGAATAGGAGGATCAGCTACTTTGGGAGGAGGAGTTATGCGAGGCTGAGAAGGTTGAAGCTTGGGAGGGGTAGAGAGATTTGTGAGTACGACAGAACTTGGGACTGCGGTCAAAGCATCCAGATCCAAGACCTTTTGTTTCCTTTTGGACCCTCCAGCAGAAGGGACACCAGTCAGCGAGATAACAAGTTCTCCATGAAAAATGGATAAAAGGATGGAATACGCGAAATGACAATAATGGAGAAATAAAGATACCTGAGAAGAAGGAGGAGGTGGAACAAGAGGATCACACCTTTTTCGCCCCTTAATTGATTCATGAACAGGCTTCTTCGCAAGGAGAGTATCATCTTGTAAAGAATAGAAGGTTAGAATTTAAAAATATCAGGCGAAGAAAAATAATAGGTGAGGTAGGTACCTATTTGGGAGTTAAAGATTTGGAAGTAACAACCTTTCCCTTGGACGTCTTGAGAAGACCAGCAACAGGCATCACGAACTGAAAGAAAATGGGAACATAAGAACAAATGGGGCCACAAAAAGAAATAAGTCATGGGGAAGAAAATCATACCTCGGCTGGCACAGACCATCGAAACTTCCAAGGATTGCAACCAGCGTGATATCGATGTTTAGGAAGAGGGCCTGGGTGAGGAGTCCCCTTTTTGTCAAAATCCCAAACAAAAGGGCCACCAACCACCAAAGGAAACATCACCCAATCATCATCACAATAGAGGCAGAGTTGGGAATCCACGTTTAACAGAAGAGCTTTGGTCGGAGCCACAACGGCATTTCAAACAAGATCAATGCTCCACTCCTGGTACTCTCTCATGCTGGTGAATCTAGCTGAGTAGTTGGCCACGAAAGAGTCCACATTGAAGTCACGAGAATAGAATTCTTCAGCTGCTGATGGGACTTGCGAAGTACCATTACCTGAGCGAATCCTAAACTCGCTGGAGATGCGAATTGCATTACCAGAAATTTGGAAAGCTCCACACTGCAACTTACCCAGAATCTCGAGAAAGAGGGAAAGATAATCTAGCCCTCAATTGTCCCAGAGTGACGATCATCTTGTCGGACGTCCAAATATCCGACTGAATCCACTTGTAGTTCAGTTCCATGTCATGAGTAGCAGTAAAGGGTGGAGCGGGAGTTAGGGTTAAACCCATCTTCTGAAAATCTGCTTGGAATTCCTCAAGAGATTTGAGTAAGATAGTCGCGGAAACCTTCTTGGGTGCCATGATAACGAAAGAAGAGTAAAAGATTGAGAAGGATAGTAACAATGGCATAAGAAGGGGAAAGCGCAAAAATCAGATAAACGCAGATTAAGGGAAGAGGAAAAGAAACCCCAGACCTAAGTCAAGTGGGATATAAATAGCACGGAAAAGATGACCGGCTTAGTGAATCGACGACATGTTTGAGGTATACTAACCGGTAACAGACGGTTACTTAGAGAACGTGGTCATGTGGAAGCAGGAAAGTGGAGAACGTGGCGGTTAAGGAATCCAAAGCGGTTTTTATTCCATTCTCGTATGGCTCAAATGGAATAAGAAAAGGAAAAATGTGGGTACACGAAATAGATTCGCCACGTGTCTAACACAAAAGGAAGAAGCATGACTAGGAAATCTCACTTAAAGATCTCAGTCAGGGACTTGTCAATTCGAATGTCAGAATTACCTCGTCACCGACCTATCCCGCGAAGTATCGTACAGAAGCGAGGAGACTTACACGAAGAATATAAGTTACGAAGGACCAAGCTAGAGTACCCAACAATATACCAACGAAGAAACCGAAAGAACGAAGTACGGAAACTTGGTTGAAAAGATAGATCGCGAAGTAAATATGCACACACTTGGTTTCCGGCACATGGATTTATACACTAATGTGTGAACACACTATATATGCTTATATCCATAGTTGATTACGTAATCTCAACTCTACATTTCAATCATCAAAAACATTCTTTTATAATGTTATAACAGTCGTTATTCACAACTATCGTCATCGAAGCTATTTTCAAGATTGAAACGTCATCATGACTTTCGTCACGGGTTAAGATGAAAAGTGGTTAAAGCGAAAGCTTACCAACACATATTTCGAGAAAAAAATAGGCGAGTAAACTCGGTTCGAAATAGCAAATGTGGATGTATGAAAACTATCATACTTATACGACTTTGTCTCAAGAGTAGGAGATAAAGTAGATAGACTTTTGAGTGATAGATAAATTCAAGTCTCCACATACCTTTTAGTCGGATAAATTTCCACTGGTTCCATGAGTAGTTCTTCGTCTTCGTAAGATGATCGCCATGGAGTGTGGAGCTCAACTACACTAAACTGTCCTAAAAAGAGACTTAGCTATAAGTAGTCTAGAAATCAAGACATATATTTTTGACAACTAAACTTGACAAACATGCTTGAGATAGCATCGCATGCGAGTTCGACCGAGCAATGCTCTAACAAATATAACAGTTGTTTCAGATTCAATTCGATCACAAGGAAGGAGAAGGGTCGGTCTGTAGGGAGGGAATCTAAGAATGTGTGAAGATCAATGAAGATTGACCGATTGATAATGTTATGTGTTGAATTGCTTTGAAAATGATTTCTCTGTGTAGACGAGAGACATCATGTGTAAGTAATTGATAATTGACTATCGTAGGTTGAGTCTTACTCGGATCGGTTGTATTTACTTAACCATGAATGTCTTATCTTATCAAGTCATAGGTTGAGGAGCCAGTTTGTTTGCAGAGTGGTCGCATATCGATATACTGTAAGTGGTGACATTTGAAGAGGAGTGGAAGAATAAGGAAGTAGGAGGACGTGCGTAAAATTGAATATTGACTTTATGTGGGAGACTTGGTTGATTGGCCATCCACTATTGTATTTACTCCTTCAACTGCCAGCACGAATTACACACATTTCTCATCGTCGATGTACTGCATATCGTACGTGCTTGAGGCCGACAGAATAAAACTCTAGTGAATATCCCCACATGTGACATGAATTGATGTCGCATGTGAAAGTTTTCTTTGCATCCGTATTGTATGTGGTCAATTGTTGACCTAGTTAGACTATGAGTCTTAACTAATGAGTTGAACATAGTTTGCAATTCATGATTATGATGGATGAATCATGAAGTGTCTGCTGAGACATCAATATGCTTTGTGGACCATAGGTATTAAATTAGGTCACTGATAATTGTGGCATATAATGATAGTCGAATGACTTGGATCGATAAGAATAAGTTTTATGGGATTTCTAGATCGATCATAAGCCATTATGATATGTCTGAAGTCGTGTGAAAATAATCACTGCTTAATGATCATAGACGATTCGTGTTCAATCCACATGTTATGAGTAAATCGAATGACAAGAAGAGAGATAACAATAAAATAATGATCGATTGACGAACCAATAAAATATCGAATGTTGGACGTTGATAGACCAATTGAGTATCGGTTGATGAATAAATAAAATACTGATTGCTGAATCAGTGTGAATTTCTCGAATGTTGATGGTTGAATCAACATGATAAATATTTATTTGCAAAGCAATTGACAGGTGAATCAATAAAACATTAATTAATTAAAATATTAATAAAATATTAGTAGTTGGGCCGAGTATTATTAAAATATTGATAGCTGGAATGAGGCCCGTAACTTTTGCATTTATATTATATGAATATTCCATCTTCCTTGTTATATGAGGCCCGTAACTTTTACATTTTTATTAGTTTATGTTGCTAGTTTGAAAGCCTTTGGATGAGTTAAGTACAATGGAGTTGAGTTTCTCCATTTGTCTTTCCAGAACTTCATAACCCTTCTGTTAAATAATTTGACATGAGAGTTATGCTTGTAGAAGCCATTTCTCCTTATGAATCCCATTCCAAAACTCTCTTCGATATGGTAATTTGAACTCAGCAGGACAAATATCCTCTTTTTCAGCTGATTCAGAACTCAACACCACCAGCTGAGAAGGCGGTTCAACGAGTTAGACCAATTTATGGATTTTGAACATGGGCAGTGATTCATTTTTTGACGTTGTGTGAGATTATTTTCTTTTTCTTTTTTGCAGTTAAGAATTGAAAAAGCGGGGGTCTAACAACCATACCCAATATTTCGCTTAACAATCTGTATGGACAAACTCCAATATACTTTTAAGAGAATCAACTAGACAGTCAGACTCAATCTTAATAAAAGTATATCCAAGAGTTATATCTCTCTTTCTCGATTCAATACTTACTCAAGCAAATAGAAATCTGTGAGTCTAATTGAATACAAGAGAAATCACTTGAACGGTACCAAAGACCAATATTCAAGGATCAATCAATTTCAATCAACAACCAAAGGTTGGATTTCCCAATTGATCGATTCAACGCACAACCTGTGATATTTCAATTATATAACAAAATATAATGCGGAAAAGAAATAACACAGGCACCAGAAGTTTTGTTAACGAGGAAACCGCAAATGCAGAAAAACCCCGGGACGTAGTCCAGATTGAACATATAGTTTATTAAGCCGCTACAGAACCTAGCCTACTACAAACTAACTTCGGTCTGGACTGTAGTTGAACCCCAATCAATCCCACACATGCAAGGTACAATTGTTCTCTTTACGTCTCTGATCCCAGTAGGATACTACGTACTTGATTCCCTTAGCTGATCTCACCCAAAACTAAGAGTTGCTACGACCCAAAGTCGAAGACTTTAATAAATAAATCTGTATCACACAGAAAAGTCTATGGTAATAGATAAATATGTCTCTCACAGAAATACCTACAAGTTTTTGTTCCATCTTTTGATACATCAAGGTGAACAGGAATCAATTGATAAATTAGACTTATATTCCCGAAGAACAGCCTAGTATTATCAATCACCTCACAATAATCTTAATCGACTAGCGAAAACAAGATATTGTGGAATCACAAACGATGAGGCGAAGGTGTTTGTGACTACTTTTTTTTATCTTGCCTATTGGAGAAATTAATCTCAAGCCAATCTTACGATTGAACTCAAATACGATAGAAACAGCAAGATCAGGTCACGCAACTACAGAGAAAATAGTTGGGTCTGGCTTCACAATCCCAATGAAGTCTTCAAGTCGTTAACCTACAGGGTCTCGATAGAAACCTAAGGTTAAAGGAGAATCGACTCTAGCTTATACAACTAGTATCACACATGAGGTGTGGGGATTAGGTTTCCCAGTTGCTAGAGTTGTCCTTTATATAGTCTTTTGAATCAGGGTTTGCAATCAATGTTAGATTAGTAACAAAGCATTCAATATTCACCGTTAGATGAAAACCTGATTAGATTCAAGCTAATATCCTTCAAATGTTAGATCGAACTTAGCTTGTTACATATAAATGAAATGCACGTTTATTTAGGTTTGTGTAATCGTACCCAAACATGTACATTTAGTTAGTTCAACAGTCGTTAACCAAATGGTTAGTCATATGAACACTTTCATATCAAACATATTCATCTTAAGCATAACTAGTTCAAATGACTCAAGAGAACTAGTTAGAGAGTTGTTAAATTGCTTAGATCTCATAAAATTATATAAGACACAATCGAATCAAAAACGATTTGATTCGCTTGAATCAATTCATGAACTTTATAGCCACGGTTTGTAATTATGCATTCCTTAGTTTATATAAGTTTAAGTTCATGAATAATCGTTTTTAGAAACTAACCCACTTAAGTACGCATATTGGTACGCGGAATTAAGTGCACGGAATAAGTTTGTTTTCAGTTCACAAACTCCAGCAGAAATTCACGGGATGTGAACTTCCGACAGTGCGTGTACTGGTACGCGGACTTCAGTTCCGGTTTTCGTGAGCAGCAAAGTACGCATACTTTGGTTCAAGGAATAAGGACTTACACACGTATGAGTTATCATACAATGTTTATATCCTTTCAAGGTTATATTGTAAACTCTCATTTCAATCATTGAAACATTATTAGAGAACGTTATATAGTTGTTGTTCACAAGCTATTTTTCGTCAAAGAGATTTTCAAGTAATTGAAACTAATATGACTTTCGTGACTAGTAAAGATGAACTTACCAACATATATTTCAAGAAATAGATAAGCGAGATAAACTCGGCTCGAAATAGCAAATGTGTATAATCATAGTCTATATAGCAATACAACTTTTGTCTCAAGATAGGAGATAAAGTAGATAGACTTTTGAGTGATAGATAAGTTCAAGTCTCCACATACCTTTTAGTCGATGAAGTTCCACCAGTTCCTTGAGTAGTTCTTCGTCTTTGTATGATGATCGCCATGGAGTATAGAGTTCAACTATACTTTCTATCCTAGTACGAGACTTAGCTAATAGTAGACTAGAAATCAAGACTTATAGTTTTGATCACTAACATTGACAAACATGCTTGAGATAGCAACGCATGCGAGTTCGACCGAGCACTGCTCTAACAGGAATGAATTGAAATTCTTCACTTAATTTGATAACTTTGTAAATTCTAGCCTTTTCAATTATCTATGTTTTAAGAAAACATTTTTTTTTGGTATATATATTTCTTGTGAGACATGTTATCGCGTATACCAATGTATAACACATTCGACAGATTTCGCATCCATTATGTGCATATAACTTAGTAGTAGCAAAACTGACGATTCAGAAATGCATGTTCCCTGAGTCATTGTTCACTCATCGCCGGTTTATTTCCTAACATTGAAGCATGTTAACAGAAAATACAAAACCCATATAGTTGTAGTAGTGTTCAACTAGTTCGTCGCATCAAAACACAACATAAACCAATGTACAACAAAGCAAAAAAAATTATAGCAAAAAGAAAAGCCAAACAAAAAACTAGTTATATTAACACCAATAAATAATCCTAGTGGGGGATTACAATTGAATATACCTGCAACAGGATCAAAATATTTTACTAACATAAGACAAGGATTATTACGCTCGATTTGTGTAACCATATAGAAAAGGAACGATAAAGTGGCAAGAAGTATCAAATAAATAACCGGCATAAACTATAGGAATACTACGTACTTTTGTCATCCCATTCATGTGATCACTAAGTAATGCACTGCCCTCCTTTTCGAACTGGTCGACTAATCAATAATTATGCATAATCTTCCACCATGGATTGTAATCCAATGCTTGGCTTTCATCAAGAAATTGTACCCATACGTACAAATCACTAGGGTGACAATGCTTATAATGAATGAAGCCAAGGGAAGGGGAGTGCATAACAACAGAATGAGCATGCAACTCTAAGACACCGTATTCCGCATCCATTATCATGCATCTTTCTAATAGCATATCTGACGATTCATAAATGAGGGCTCATTGAGTCATTGGGAACTCATGCGTATGATAGCAATGATCTATTTCCTAACACTAAAGCATGTAACCAGAGAAATAGAAACCCATATGTAGTTGTTTTATCCTTTACTTAACTAGTCTGTTGCGTCAAAACACAACACAATTCAATGCATAGCAATAAAAATAAAATAATAATATTGTACCACAAAAAAATGCTTAACAGAAACTTGTTATATTAACACCAATAAATAACCCTAATAGGGGATTACAATGACATTTTACTAACAACACATGGAGACTTATGCTCGATTTGTGTAACCATATAGAAAAGGAAGTGACAAAGTGGCTAGAAGTATCAAATAAAAAACCGGCATAAACTTTAGGAATACTCCCTTTGTCATCAGACTCATGTGATCACTATGTAATGCACTATCCTCTTTCTGGAACTGGTCAATTAATCTATCTTTATGCATAATCTTCCACCATAGAATTGTAATCAAATGTTTGGCTTTCATCAAGAAATTGTATCCGTACGTACAAATCACCAGGGTGACAATGCTTATAATGAATGCTTGACTCAGTAATGGATGATTGATGTAAAAAGGGGGAGACATACTGATGAAAACAGAAATAAAACTTAAGAGCCAAGCGGTGATTGAAACAACCATCATCCCTATGAGAACTCTAACCTGGTGATTAGTAGTTTTTTCAGTGTCGATAAACCCACTTATAACTAACACTATTATGCTCAGGGAGACTAGGAATGCAATTGCATTATAAGTCATGTAGAGATTGTATATTCTCGGATTTCTGTAAGCCAATACTGGTGTCCCAGCGTAACGTATTAAATAAGGGGAAAACCTAAGCTTATACTTGGAAATGATTTTGTTCCACTTCTCATGTCCCAGAACAATACCTGGTGATTTTCCCATCACATAAGGTGAATAAGCAGTATAAGTATCATTATCTAGTGTGGTTAACAGATCTTGAAGAAAATCGGTGCTATTCATCATATTTTGGCTCTGGGTTAGTTCTTGTTGATCTAGGTATCGACCAAAGCGACCAGACTTAGTGGACTTAGCCACAGACCTTAAATAATAAGTAAAAATAACAGGATTTTCACTAGCCTTGATTTTGGAGTCTTCTTGAAAAACACCACCTGGTGGATTCATAGCAGCTGTAAAGGCGATTCCTGCTACCAATGTTGCAACAACCATTAAGGCATTCACTTTCTCTAGCATCCATCTCTGCTGATCGGAAGGATTTGTTTTCTTCCTCTTATGATCAAACCAACCAATTTCAAGACCATCTCTTTCTGCCTCTGGAAACATATGTAATGCTTTGACGTGCTCATTATTTAAAGTATCTATATCGATTCCGATGTCCTTACTCTCCACTAAGTACTTTATAAACTGCAAATCAAAAAAAAAAAAAAAAAAAAAAAAAAAAAAAAAAAAAAAAAAAAAAAAAAAAAAAAAAAAAAAAAAAAAAAAAAAAAAAAAAAAAAAAAAAAAAAAAAAAAAAAAAAAAAAAAAAAAAAAAAAAACTTTATAAACTGCAAATTAAGCGAAGTTAATCCAAACAAATTAGGTCTAAACATCCATTTTATGCATTCATAAATCTCATTTTATATGATAAATGGTATAGTTACCTTCATTCGCTTCATTTCTGGAGCGGGCTTCGTTTCTGCATCAAGCTCCATTTGTACAGCAAGGTGCAAAATTGTGTTGCCATCAATGTTTCTCGAGTTAATAAATGGACGAATAAGGTTGTTCAAAGTTGGTGAACCCGCTGATGGCAAATCCTCAACCAAAAATTTTAGGGCATTTAAACTGTTATGTTTAACGCAAAGGTGTAGTATGGTCTCATTTCGACCATTTTGGAAGTGTATTGCTTCCGGTTTCAGGTTAATCAACGCCTTCATGATGTTAACTCTGTCTTTCGTTGCTGCTAAATGTAGAGGTGTCCGCCGTTCATTATCTTGTACCATACAAGCATCACTGTTGGAATCTAACAATTTCTTCACCATAGAAGGGCATTGTCTTGCAGAAGCCAGGTGAAGAGGAGTAAATCCATGCGAATCTTGCGCCATTATGAGTTCTCTGTCTCTCCTTAAAAGTTCTCCCGCAAACTTGACATGGCCACACATAGCTGCTATGTGTAAAGCAGTTCTCTTGTGAGCTGTAAATTTTTCATCAAGAGGAAGACGTGAATTTTCATTAAGCAACTTGTCGAGGAGTTTAACATCACCTCTCAGTGAAGCTTCATAAAGCCCCGGCGCCATTAAGCTCACGCTCGTTCTCAAACCACTAGCTCCTATTGATATATGATGAGATGTATTCACATATTCATGGACCTTACCCCTTATTAACTATTTCAAAGAAGAACCTACTTAAACCCAATTGAAATCATAAGAAGACATTTAAGTTTCGAGACTTATCTGTCTCCTCTTTCTCCCTGGTTTCTCTGCATCGGTTTCTCACAATACCAAAATATTAAATTAAAGAACGCGTTAGTCCCACCACCATGACCATTCAAGAGAGTGCAATAATTGAGTTAAAAACGAAAATTAAAAACAACCACATGTCTTTCGCATCTTTGCGAAAGATCAACTCCGACTCTACGAGTTTATTGGTAAGGTGAAATTATTAACATGACAAGAAGCCAGCAAATGAAACTCAGTCAACGGATGGAAGACGTGCACGGCATGATGCATTTTTCACTTGTTTTGTTTAGAGGTCTAATAGGTTTTAAGTACATGAATGTTTATACTTTTATATTAGGGTGTAGTATGCCCCTATTTAGATACCATAATGCACCTGATGCGAAAATTATCTGAATTTATAGGTCAAGTAAGAAAATAATTGATCGAAAACGCGTTACATCCCAATCAGCTTGAAAATACCAATCAACTGACGATATTTTCCAACATTATCTAAATACTCTCAGCGCTGCCGGCTGGGATATATGCTTAGCTAGTAGTACTATATGTAGCACGACTTCGGGATTAAGCCGCGTTACTCAAAGTCAAGCTTTTATAGAATGTTTTTGTCTTTATCTCGTGGATCACGCACGACAAACTTTCTTTCATTGTTTATTGCTTTATGCCAATCAAAACCTGCAAAGACTTTTCGTTGCTATGTGTCCATGTTGACAGTTGACTTATTTGATTGATAAGAAAAAATCAAAAAACAAATATGGAGCAAGTTGTATTTTCTGGTCCTTTTAACAAAAAGTCTCCGCAGACCGAGGGAGAAACTACACGATAAAAACCACCGTCCTTCACAAATTTTCCTTTGTACGTTTTTTGAGGGGGCGGGTGCACTGGGCCTATAAAACTGTGAAAAGCGGTTTTTATCTGGCTTGTTTTCTCGGTCTGTAAAAAAACGATGTTACATTAATCAATGTTGACTAACACAATATTAATTACCGAAGCTGATCATTAGATATATTGATTGGAGCTGATTATAATTAACAATTTCATTAATTTGTCAAAACCAAAAATGGTAAAAATGAGTTAAACCAATGTTACATTACTGAACGAGCAGTAAATAATACCGCTGACCCAAAATTCAATAAGTAGCCGTTGGTATCCAAAATATTAACAATATAGGGTGTTTGGATAAGTAGGAATCGAAACTAATTTGTACCTAATTAACCAAAAATGGTAAAAATGAGTTGGACTGTTACATTACTGACCGAGCGGTAAATAGTACTGCCGACGCAAAATTCAATAAGTGGTTGCTGGTATCCAAAAATTTGTAAGGTGTTTAGTAGGAGTCGAAAACTAATTTGTACCTAGTTGAAAGAGTGTGGACTTACTAGTCCGTTTGGATGAGATTTTGGACTAAACTGTTTTTTCTTTTGATGATATGATGTTTTTATAAGACTCTACATTCCCACAAAAAAATGAACGCAGTTCGAGATGTATAAAACCATCATTTACCCCTTTGAATATCATTCGTTCAAAGTTAACGGTTGAAATTAAGATCGATAGATGGTAAGGTTTGCTATCTCGAATTGCGTTCATTTTTTTTTGTAGGAATGTAATGTTTTATAAGAGAAACCTATTATCGAAATGTTAGACTTAAATTCATTGTCGTTTGGGTTTTGCGGAGAAAATGGCGCAAATTTTGTCTGACCTTGTCCATCTAAGAGTGTCCACGGATCCTCCCTCATTTTTATATTATTATTATTTCATTTTATGATAACTTGTAAAATATAAGTCGGACTTTAATAAAATTTATATTTTTGGAAAGGATTTTCAATTATCTACAAAACAAGATCCATTGTTAATAATAAATTCCAAAGTTTTTTTCCAATTTTATTTTTGCTAGGATGAAACTGTTTGCATCCTAGCTTAAACTATGATAGAAAAAATTATTCGAAAAATATAAAGAATAAAACTGGTTACATCATGCCGTAAACTAAGATGACCAAATAAATATTTGAAAAATAGCTAGGATCAAATAAGATGCATCCAGACTTAAACTAAGAAGAAGAAAAAAACGAAATAGTTAGGATGAATATGGATGCATTCTGACATTAATTAAGATAAAATAATTATCTAAAAAACAGCTTGGCTAAAAATAAGATTAGAAAAAAAAATATCCGTAAAATAGCTGGAGGCATCATTCCTTAAAGTAAGAAAAGGAATTTAATAAAAATAGCTAGAATGAATCTGAATACATTTTGGCTTAAACTAAGACGTGCTTTGTTTGATTGTGTCATCACATCTTTACATAGATAAATTTAGGTACATCCACATTTAAAGTGAGATTAACCAAATTCATCTGGGCTTAAAATTTTAAGTTCATGATATACTCCTCTCACCTTCAAAAGATTAATAAAAATGTATATAAATAAATAAATAAAAGAAATAATTACTTCTTTCACGAGTGGTCTCACCCAAACAAAAGAACAAGAAGACGAATTAATCATCAAATACAATAGAAATGCAACAAACACGGGAATGAAATAAAGACAGCAAGTACCAAAACAAGGTGCAACAGGCCAAAGGAAATGAAATTTACTTCTTACACTTAAAAACAAGAGACCAATCAGTCCAACATGGTCTCCATGACCAACCAAATTACCCGTACGTATTGCGCTTAAGTGGGTATTCTTCTTGGAGAACTAATTTTCAACTTCGTAAATGAGTACGTCCAGTAGCCTGTACTCATTAGCTTAATTGGGGGCCATGTATTAGAGGACAAAAAATATCACCAGAACCTAATTTGGGTCACCCCTTATAAAAATATTTTTTAAATGGCTAAAATGCCCTAAATGATTAGAATTAAAATTTAATTAATTAGTGATAATCTTAATTAGTTAGTGATAATTTTACTTAATTAGAGTTTAATTATTTTTTTTCCAGATTTTTTATCTGCAGTTTTTAGTCTAACTTTTTTTTTTTCCAGATAGTATGAAAAATCGTCAAGGTATTAAAAAATTTCATTGACGACCCTCAACAGTCGTTAATGTTTAGACTGTTTAAGTGACGACTCTAAACTGTCGAAGATTCATTAATGGCGGAAATCTACAACAGTTTTGGGTCGTCATAAAAATGATCAATTCCCTGACGACTCTTTGGAAGGGTCGTTTCTGTTTTGATTACGCATTTGATGACTTGAACAGTCGTTAATGTTTTAGAAATGTCGTTATAGACTGTCGTTAATCTCTAAAAAGAGTCGTTAGTGTATGACAGTTTAGAGTCGTTATTGTTTTGATCATGATGTATATGACGACCCTAAACTGTCGTTAATGTCGGTGAAGTGTCGTTAATGAGGGTCATTACTTGAAAAAAAATATTAATCAAGGTAAAATAGTATAATCATCTTCCGATTTTTACACCCCTGAAAAATTTGCGGGGCAAACAAAATTCCATGGTCCCCAACTAAACTAGATTATTTTTCAAGGCAAATGGGATCCTTGGGTTCCGTCCCACAATAATATGTTTGTGTTAGGTTTTTATCTTTTTACGATAGCATCAACAATTAATCTCTTAGATCATTAACAATTGTTACTAACTTACCGTTTAAATCAGAGCCACTGCCAGCCTAACAAGGGAGAAAACTGTTTAGAAGAAAAGTTCTAGGATTTTAATGATAATTTAGTCTATTGTTGAAAAATAGTTGCACTTTATTGGATGAAAAAGGAATCTTGGGTATTTAAACAGTATATTATTTAACTAGTCTTTTACACCCAGAAAAAAAAATTAAGGGTTATTTAACCAATTTTGTGATTAATATATGGCGAGAAATAACTTCTCAAGGTGTATCCAAGCATCCCTCAAATGATATTGGAAACTTTCGTTAATGTTTTATAATGTCATCAGCTCATTGTTGGATTAATTAAGGGATTCTAATTTTTAATATTGTGTGTTTTCTTTAATAAAAAAAAAAAGTTTACTTGCAGCTTACTTGCAAGTTCTTGTATCTACTCCTTGTAGAGATGTACATTCTTAATTTATATATTTTCTCCTCTTATAATTTTTTTTTAATTATTTTGGTCTTCTGTATTCTAAGTGGTACTCTCCTCCACACTACTATCATTTATCTCGGCTTTAATCAGTAATAATAATAAAAAAAAAAGAATCATGAGCGTCATGATAAAATAAGAACCAATTAACCAAAAGTAATTATTCCTCCATCAAGCTCATAATCTCTTCATTAATGGAAGACGGTTTTGCTTTTTCTTATAGTTTTTGATAACTATACAGAGAGCAGTAGAACAACGTCTATGTATTTCATTATGAAAATACGGGGATACCAAGTACACCACCAAATTTTCCGTTCAGCAACCTGTATGGACAAAACCTAATACAATTGCAAGTAGACCAACTTAATGATCCTTACCAATATGCATAAAGAGTTTAAATATCTACCTCTTCTCAATCAGTAAGTTTAAGATAATGAGTCTGTGAACCTGATTATTAAGAAGAGTACTTGGACGATCTCAAAAACAATATCCAAAATCAATCTAGTCGTATCCAAATAATCCAATCGGAATTCTGCCAAGTAACTTGTTATCTATCTTTGAAGATAAGAATTCTACAAGAAATGAGTCTCGTAATCGATTATAACTTGATGGACGTAATATTGAATACGCACAACTTGCGTAAATCCTAACTATAAGTTAAACGATATAATGCGAATTTTGTTAACGAGGAAACCGCAACTGTAGAAAAACCCTGGAACCTCGTCCAGATTTGAACACCGAGATGTATTAACTAACTACACACACTAGTCTACTATCAGACTTCAGACTGGAATGTAGATAAGACCGAATTAACCTCCAAGAGATTCAGTTACAACCGCGCTCTTTACGTCTCTTGAACCTCGCAACGCTCTACGCACTTGATTCCCTTAACTGAAATCCTTTAGAGCCTAAGAGTTGCTTCATCTTCAGTGAATACTTTTGATACAAATATGCCTCTAACAAATAAGCCTATTAGATTTTCATTTAGATTGACAGATCAAGGTATGAAAATTTGTTTGCAATAGACAATCTAGCAAACCTCACCAATCCATAACTTACGACTCTCGAAGAGCAACCAAGATTCTTAACCACCTCTCCCGACCAATCTTTAATAGATCACTTAAGATTAATTTTTGGATATCTATCTTGAGGAATCGCAAAGTCTGAGACGAAGATAACTTTGCGATTTCTATCTATTTTTCCTGAAAGAGATTACGAAAACCTTGATAATAGAAAAACAAGATCAGGATACACGAACTATCAAGGTAAAGATAGTCGGATCTGGCTTCACGAATCCCCAAAGAGGAGTCTTTTAATTGTAAACCTAATTATGTTTCTCAGAGGAAACTTAAGTTCATAGAGGACGACTCTAGATCAACTAGCTAGGAAACAAAGTGTCAGGGATATGATTTTCCCAGTTGAAAGAGTATCTTTATTTATAGATTTTCAAGATTGAGAGTTTCTTAGATTTCAAGATAAGATAACTTGGGTTTCAAGAAAACACTTTAGGTCTTAAAAATTAGAAGAATATACATTATGGTCCGGTTACGGAACCAAGAAATTCAGACTGGAATGTAGATAAGACCGAATTAACCCTCCAAGAAATTCAGTTACAACCGCGCTCCTTACGTCTCTTGAACCTCGCAACGCTCTACGCACTTGATTCCCTTAGCTGAAATCCGTTAGAGCCTAAGAGTTGCTTCAACTTCAGTGAATACTTTTGATACAAATATGCCTCTAACAAATAACCCTATTAGATTTTCATTTAGATTGACAGATCAAGGTATAGAAATTTGTTTGCAATAGATAATCTAGCAAACCTCACCAATCCAGAACTTACGACTCTCGAAGAGCAGCCAAGATTCTTAACCACCTCTTCCGACCAATCTTCAATAGATCACTTAAGATCAACTTTTGGATATCTATCTTGAGGAATCGCAAAGTCTGAGACGAAGATAACTTTGCGATTTCTATCTATTTTTCCTGAAAGCGATTACGAAAACCTTGATAACAGAAAAGCAAGATCAGGATACACGAACTATCTAGGTAAAGATAGTCGGATCTGGCTTCACGAATCCCCAAAGAGGAGTCTTTTAATTGTAAACCTAATTATGTTTCTCAGAGGAAACTTAAGTTCATAGAGGAGGACTCTAGATCAACTAGCTAGGAAACAAAGTGTCAGGGATATGATTTTCCCAGTTGAAAGAGTATTTCTATTTATAGATTTTCAAGATTGAGAGTTTCTTAGATTTCAAGATAAGATAACTTGGGTTTCAAGCAAACACTTTAGGTCTTGAAAATACAGTAGAAGAATATACATTATGGTCCGGTTACGGAACCGTGTATAATGACTGATAGTTTGTCAAATATGCCATGTGAACAATAAACAATTTAATGTTCATGAAACACTTAATAATTTAATCATGATTCACACACATAAGTTTTTAAGTGATCACCGAAGTCTTAGAAGTGTTTAAGAGAGTCATAGCAATGCTAAACATATTAAAAAATATAAGTCTTTGAGCATGTGCTAAATTTATTGGAAAGTTGGTGAAACGGTTTTCTAACCGTAAGGCTAGTTCATGAGTCAAGGTGCAACGGTTTGTGAACCGGGTTTACCAACCCTACTCGATCGAGAACTTCAAAAGGACACATTTTACGAACTGGGTTCGCCAGCCCATTCTGTGGTTTGTGAACTCAGATATATGGATACAGTTTTCTAACCGGGTTTGCCAACCGCTTTCTAGTTTATGAACTCAAATGGAAAAAAATTGCCAACCGGGTTCGACAACCTTAAGCCTTTTCTTTCAACCTTAAAAATTCAGTTCACCACGGTTTTCCAACCAGGTTCGTGAACTGTTTCCAACTGAACTTTAGGCTGGCAAACCTTCCTGTATTTCTGAAATCAGATATCTATAATTTGCAAACGGGTTTTCCAACCTACCCTGACCAGAAATATCAAAATTTCATGAATTACTCTCTTTGATGTTTGAAACATTCTAAAATGATAAAATCACTTATATGGGTGACATCCATAATTGAATTAATTCACAAACAATAAATTGTCTTGAACTAAATTGTTAACGACCTTTGAACATCTTTCTATAATCATATTTTGAATTTTTTAACAAGACAAGCTTGACTCGAACTTTCTTTTTTGTAAATTATACGAATTTGACTCTAGTTATACGCTTCAAAGTGTAAGTTTTGACATCTAAATTTGATAATTCGAGAATTGTCATACCAATGTATGTGGGTTCAGCTGAGCAATGCTCTAATAGTTTCTAATACCATCAAGATGTTTACTCTCTCTTTTAGCTATTCAGCATCATTATTTCTATATTGCACGATTTTCATTTGTTTCTTAGGCTTCCCAAGTTAATCATCAAACTTAAATTGTAAATCATCCCTTTTGGTTTGTGATAACATACTCAATGTCATATCTTTTTTATTATTTACAATATTTGCTTCAGCTTTAAAGTCTTTACCCTATAGAGTCCTGATATCCATATCAATATAATTTTTTTCTTTGCTTTTCTGAAGCACTATTTGTTGTTTCTAATGAATAATTATGTTTGTCAATAACGAAATCCAACTAACAATTAGTAAATGCAACCCAAAAGCTAAAAGTTCAATGATTTGTAAATATAGCTAGTTTACATGGCTAATCAAAACCCATATGTGTCCTTATTAATGTTTTTCTTCCTCCTTAAACATCAGGGTTTCATCTACCTTGTATTTCGTAAACATGATTTTTAGGCATGAAATATCAATTATGAGGGGTCTATTAACATTTTGCAACAAATTAAATATTAGCACAACTATATTCTTAACAAGGAAAAGTTAGCAATTATATTTAATTATTTTAAAGACGTGAGAGCATCTCCAACAACGCGTGTAAAAAACCCTAAGTGGAGGTTTTATTAAGACCCTTATTTAGGAGAGTTTAAATATATAGTAATTACAGGATCCCATAACTAATAAATTATGTAATATTTAGGAGAGTCTAAACATATAGTAACTATCATATCCCATAGCTAATAAACTATCTCCAATAAATATATGATTTAACCATTAGAATCTTTTATGTGATAAAATTTAATTATTTAAATTTATTTTAAATAATTATTAAAAAAGAAAAACTAATGAAAAATATGACATGGTGGTGAATCCAAAGGTATAGAAAATATTTTTTTAACATCTTCGTATATACTATGTCATCCCTCGTATAGTTTGTAGGACTTAACTATAGAAGATGAAAGGTTGTGAAAGCCTATTTGTCTGTATGAAAAGAATAATATTTTCATCCTCTATTGGAGATGCTCTAAACATCAAGAATTAAATACCACACCAATGACTAGGATCTTTAATTGGTCGGGTAAAAGATACATTAATGGTTTTATATCACGTACTTTCCTTCTACCGGTTCAAAGAAGAACAAAATACATGCAAAGAGCTAGCTCAACCATTACGTCCAAGAACTAGTTCGATCACTTTTGAATTTTAAGGTGTATTTTAATTCATCTCTTAATGTATCAATATATACATTAGAGTATGAGTGTTATAGAAAATAAAAATATATCAATCTATAGTACCCATTAGAAGTTAAAATATATATATAAAAAAATCAATTACAAATTAAGAATATTAAAATGATGTATATATTTTTCCTGAGGAGGCGTTATCTGATAACTTCGACCTCAAGCATTTGTCCTCAACAGCTGCTAAGGGTTCTTCTCATTCAACAACGTTTTTCCCTGATTTCCAGATTTCCATGGCCTCTTCTTCTAAGATACATGTTAAAGTTAATAAAGAAGCCGAAAATTGGGCGAACTTCCCGCGAAAGCCGACGATGTTTTTGATTACAAAAAACTGAAGGATGGGTTGGATTCATCTCTATATATGCTTGGTTGAAAATCCTAAGAAGTCGGTATCAGCAGATGTCCTTTATTGGAAACGTCCTCCCTAGATTTCATTCAAGCCACTTCAGATATTGTTGAAGAAAGGTGTGAACAATGTATGGGGCATTGTTGTAGGTGAATCGTGGGGAATGTTTAGGATATGAGCACGTATGGTGATGCTCCTATTTTCCATAACCGTGTAATTAGTGAATTTTTTGGTGGTCTTCGTTTAGTTGAGTAATACACTACGGGAAAAATCAACATTGACATCTCCTGGTTAGAGTTGTAGTACCCCTATGACAACTCCATTTAATACATCATGGAAATGTAAGTATCAACACATATTAATATTATGAATAAGATTTGCACGACACTTGTATTAGCTGTCAAACTATCTTGAGAAACACATAGTTATGTTGTAAAGATACTATTCACAATATCTGGTTTGTGTAGTTGAAAGTGGAAGACAACATCTATTAGTATTGTGAATAATACTGTCACTGCACCTTCTAGAGTTATAGATCTTTTATGAACAACTCCTACTTATGCTGCAAGATTTGCTTTTACAATATCTGGTTTGCGTAGTTGAAAAGAGAAGACAAACCCTACTTTTACTATACCTACAGAAGTTGTAGGACAGCCTTCCACAACAAACTTTATATATATTAGAAACCTGTATCACAACCTTCTCATTAGTTGTGAGTAGGATTTTCACTACACTTGTTATAGTTGTCAAACTCCAACATTTTTTTCTACACACTAGACCATTTTTCCGATTTGAAACGGTATTTTCATTACTAATCTGGGTTGTAACGGTTCCTGACCGTTACGAAAAGGGGTGCTACAAATTTATTGCAACGCCCAGCAGCCTTTACGAATGTTTCTCGTATAGACCCTTGTAACAGCTGGAAGCCGTTGCTACGTGGCATGTTCCTAATACTCGAGAGGCTTTACGAATTTATTTAGTAATAGGATGTTGTAACAATTTCAAGCCGTTACGATTTTTTTGTAACTAAAAATATTACTGCATGTCAATATTGACCTGGTCAAAATCAGTTAGCAGTGACTAATTTTGACCAGGTCAAGGTTGACCGGCAGCTCATTGTCTGTCGGAATACTCCGGAATTCCAAATAACCACCTGCATACACCTTTCATTTTATCCTCCACAATCAACAATGTTTTCTTCAATCAAATTCAACTCACTTTCAATCAATTCTTATCACATTCAAATGGATTCACACAAAAGATTCATACAAAAAGAACTTAAATTCTTCTAAGTACAATTTTTTTTTGTTAAGTAACAAATACCAAGGGATATATACCAAGTATCAGTTCATAGAAATTCCTATGTTCACAAATTCATTTAACTTAGAATGTACATAGAAACTTACTGCAACCTAATGTCTGCCTTGTTCTCCAACCTTTTTGCTCCAAACTTGTTGCAGCAGAGAATCATCCAATTAACCTGCAAACACAAAAAATATATATTTAGATGGACGTATGCACAGAAAAATATAAGTTATGAGGTTACTGCTGCAAGTAAGACAAGTGGAGCAGGCAACTTACGATCCCAGATGACAAATCAACCCCTTCATCCCTTGCTTTAAGTTCATAATTCCAATCCATACTGCATGAAACAAACCAAAAACATACATAAGCATACCAACCCTAAAAGAATCCAAAACATACTGATGAAATTACACAAAAATATTAATTGGAGTTGTCATAATTTCACTCTCTGAATACCAACATACTACATGTGTAATGAGATATACTTACAAGAGTTGTCGTCATTTCACTCTCTGAATCATAAGCATATATACCAACCTATGTTAAAAGCAGACAAAACTAAGATGTCATACCACATAGGGATGAAATTACAAAAAAATATCAGTTGGGGAAAAGAACAATGAGAAATACTTACAGTGGTTTTGTAATAAAGAACAAGCCATTTACCTGATGCCCTCTGATGTATATACGTATTTCCCAGTCCTTAAAAAATAAATAAAAATTTACAAGAAATAGTAATTCTTTTTTATACATTTTTCTACAGCACACTTGAACTACAGGCCTTCCCCTGCATCTTGTTACTTTTCCCAGTCCACCACTGATGGCAAAAGTCGAAAAGACCTGGCCAAGAGAACAACATACAGCATTAATAAGTACTACATCTTCGTAGGTTATCAGAAAAAATTTTGATTCTGCTCCCCTGTAATTCTAGTATTTAATTTAGCATTCAACTCATTTCTGCACTAATCTGCCTTATACATCTCTTTTGATATGCTATGATAGAAGTGCAGCAAGAATTAAGTAAAGACTCAACCAAGACAATGACCTGGTTATCAGATTCTAAAGTTCACTTCATTAGGGAATATGGCAGTCCAAAGTAGGAAGGTGATAATGGTGGAAGGTCCTACATCTCATTGTCTAATACAAATAGGTGAAATTATTAAGATTTGAAACTGAACAAAGATGTACAAATATAGACAGAAACACGAAAATTTGCAACAGATATAGGTCATTTACCTGATGCCCTCTGATGTATATAAGTATTTCGAGTTGCACCTACATACACTTCAGCAAACCAGGTAGCTAGGTTTTTACAACTTGGTCGGAAGCAAGGGTCAACTCATCACTTTCCAAGTCATCCAAAACACGCCGAATGGGTGCCAGACCATAAATCTAATTTCAAAAGAGATAAATTTATCAGACCAACCTTAAGGAAGATACAAATTAAAATGACATCACAAGTAATCTTAGTACCAATTACGCAAAAACTAGTTACTGCATAAAACTGAATAATCAACTGCACAAGATTCAGTTTTTGAAAAAAACTAACTAGTTAAACTCTAAAGCAGAGTCATAAGATCAGTGGCACGGATAGACTAATAGGTAGAGACAGCCCCGAAAAAAAAAGAGTTCATGCCAGCTGAGTGGTCCAGAGTCCTCATTCATGTAAGTAATACAGGTTAAACTTAAAGAAGTGGTTAAGATACAATGTTTGCTCCTCTATTAAAGTTATCCATGGACGCAAACATAGTGGATAAGTGTCCAGGAAGTACAGATCCATGGAGGAAATCTGTACCATGGAGAATGCTCTAACGTAGTTTTAAGTTAACCTGCTAAGTTACTCAACAATTTACCAAGCAGAAAGAACCATGGGAATTTTCCAACAAAGAAAAGACAAGCAGACAAACAAGCATCTACCTCGGCTGTCAGTATGTAACTAGTAAGAATGCATCAAGTAAGACCAACTGTAAAGACGATACAAATCTAAATCGGCATACAAAGTTACGCCAGAAGTCATTACTGCATAAAACTGAATAATCAAATGCACAAGATTCAATTTCCTAGGAAACGTAACTAGTTAAACTCTAAAGCAGTAATAAGATGGATGGCATGGTTAGACTAAAAGGTAGAGACAACCCTGAAAAAGAAAGAGTTCACACCAGCTGAGTGGTCCAGAGTCCACGTTTATTTAAGTAATATACAAGATAATCTTGCAGAAGTACTTAAGATAAAATTTCGCTAATCTGTTGAAGGTATCCATGGATGCAAAAATAGTGGCTAAGCGTCCAGGAACTATAGATCAACGGATGAATCTGTACCACAGAGAATATTCTAATGTAGTCTTAAGTTAATCTGCTAAGTTCCACAACAATTTACCAAGTGGAAAGAAGCATGAGAGTTTTCCAGCAAAGCAAATATATGAATACAAACAAGCACCTATGTCGGTTGCCTGTATATAACATGTAAGTGAGATTACTATTTCTTGTAAATTTTTATTTGTAAAAGAATCTACTAGCAAAATTCAGAGGGAATACAAAAAACTCAAGGGAAGACATATGCTTCTCAATCATAGGAATACAAAAGATGTATAGGCTGAACCAAATCTAAAGAGAAACTAAAGTTCACAAATTTATAAAGCCTCTTTAAGGTCCAATTGAAAATCGTTTTTTCTTTTAGGAAAATTAACAAACAATTGAGCACTGAAAGCAAGCATAGTTAGAAAATCTACTTCTCGAAGATTATCACTGATTTTATAAGCAAAATAAGAAATGGGAGAAAGAGATAGTAGCTGAATTCTATTAATATCACTCCATTTATAGGATTTAAAACTTACTGAGATGGAAAACTAGAATTAAGAATCACAAAAAACACCTAAATGGGAATTCAGAAAACACCCTAATCTCAACATGCTGATAACAAAACAGCTTCACATGAAACAATACCTAAAGAAGAAGATATACCTGCTTAGTTTTTCAAGTTCCAACTTCCAAGTTCAAACTCCGATGACCAAACTGAAATTAAAAACAAATCAATTCATATTTTGAAACCCTAAAAATAAAATTAAACAACTCAATTCATAATTTCATACTAACTGAAACCCTAAAATTGAAATTAAACAAATCGATTCATATACCTTCAACTTCAATTCTTCAGTCTTTCAAACCCTAAAGTGAGATCACAAAATCAAATTAGATCAGTCAGTATATATCCTTGAAACCCTAAAATTTGATTCAACAAATGATGAAACAAATACCTTCTAAGATGAGATTTCATATCAGATCTTCAAATTTCTTCAGTTCTTCAACAAATAAAACCCTAAAATGAAATCAGGAGAAGAAATCATATTAGATTTAAGATGAAACACTAAGTGAAAGAGTAATGATTTATCTGATGAAAAAAAACCTAAAATGAAAGACTTAAAAAATCGAGATTGAATTAACAGATTGATTAATGAGATCGAAAAAACTTACACAGATCGAAACTGGTGTAAGAAAGATATCGATTAACCCTAAATCTCTTAACAGATTGAATGAACAGATCGATTAATGATTAACGGATGAGAAGAGCTGAAGGGGAGGAGGAAAAAAGAAAGAGAGAGTGAACAGAGAAATGAGTTTTCTCGATGATGGAAGGGATAGAAAACATCTCTTCAGGCGTGGGACTGGCATGGGTTGAGAAAATTCTTGCACTACTCTTGTTAAAATTAACACAGAAAGTAAATGGGAACCAGATTAGATGCAAAATTGATTTAATTTATTATCACTAAATTCAATTTACAATTTCATTAATTATTCAAAAAGTTTATAATCTGTTTTGCAAAAATCAAATAAAATACAATCTGTTTTACAAAAAATAATTGTAATTCAATCTAACAATTTTTTTTTTTTTTTGTAATTTCTTCGAAAAAAAACAAATTACAAGCTCATTAGCTAATTAGCAGTTGAAGAGAGAAAACCTCAATTACAACTCGTATTAGAGATGTTTTGCGTAATATTTCCTTACCAGTTTTATTAAGGAGTATTAAGGAATACTTGTGTGTTTGTGTGTGGAGGCCGACCTGATTAATGCAGAGAGCTTAATGTATCTTGTTATAGTCGTGGGTGTCATGGGGAGAGCACAAGTTTTGATAGAAGCCAAGTATGACATAGTTATGTACGCTTGGGAGAAAACAATATGGCTGTCCCTGACAAGTAGATGAGTATGATGTTGTTCGTCTAGTTAGAGGATCAAGACATTTCTAACTATAGGAGCATGGTGAGATCTTTTCCATGTAGGTATTAGTCTCAGTCCTCACAGGTCGATCCCTGACCTTAAAAAAGGAGCTACCGGACCTTAAAATTCAACACAAAATTGGTTAAAAAGATTAAAATCAACAATTTCTGGGTGAAAATGATATTTAGATTTTGATATTGTTTAAGTGGACAAAAATGTAAAAATAACCAGGATGTAAACAGTTTCATCCTAACCATTTTCAAATATTTTTTCTTATTTTTAATTTACATCAGGATGCATCCAGTTTCATCCTTGCTATTTTTTAAGTTTAGGTCAGTATGAATCCAGTTCATCCTTGCAATTTTTTTGGTGTTCATTTCATCCATAATAATTTTTACTCGTCCACTTGAACGATGTTTTAAAAATATTTGGACAAATGACCCATTTTCCGAAAATTCAACAACCATGTCAATGCATGAAACTCTTTTATGACGATTCTACAACTAGGTCTCACAAGTAAGCTCGAGCTTTTTCTTTGTTAAGGCTCTTAGAAACGGAATCACACTTGCGAGACTTAAGTATTTTCGAATGAGTAATCAAACTTGGACTAGCCGACCGGTTGTAAAATGAAAGTTTTACCTTGCCCGTAAAAGGACTATTTTTCCCATGGTCGTATAATGACCGTTTACCCCTTGGTCGAGAAATCGACATTTACACTTGGTTATTTCTAACTTTAGTATGATTGGCATGTTCGTTGTAATTGTAACGACCCGACATCGTATCAACAGTCAATGTTGTGTTTTCTTGTTAATGTGAAATTTTTCAAAGATATTTTTTGATAATGCACTAGCAAATCGGGGCCTTAAAGTGATGCAAAACAGTATCTTGTATCACGCAACATCTCTAAAGGGCTACCAAAATCAACATATGGACATTAGTCAGAAAAGTAGAAAAATTTTATACTAAGGCCACATTACAAGATTGATGGCCTATGTTTGCTGTAACTACTTCTTCTTTTACCTCAGATCCAGAGATCTTCAATTTTATCCAACCTAAAAATAATAATTTCAATATTATTTTTTTTATTGTGGTGCATTAGCCAACAGGAGACTCGCTTGACAAGAAAAACATTTCAATTCCTTCTTCTTGTTTATTTTGCAATGAAGAAAAACTAATGATCTCTTGTTCATTCGGCGTAAGTTTGTCACTGAACTTTGACACTATTTATATGAAGCAACTAATTGGAGTGCAACTTTGTTCACCCTTACTAAATTGGGGGTGCATGTTTCCATCCTATTATCATAGGTTGGATATCTAACCTTGGTTATTTATCCATTTATAACTTTTAATTTTCCTTATTTAAAAAGTTAGAAATTTACATGGAAAATAATCTCCTCTAGCTATATAAAAAATAATCACGAAACTTATTTGGATATCTCTCAAAAAGAAAAGCCTGTGTATTTGTTTCTGAAATCCGACATTCAACTCAAATTTTCCCGATCACGACGACTAAGGAAATAAGAGTATTAAGAACTATGTATAGATTGATACCTGTTCTTGTGACGAAAGTCGCCCCACTCTGGTGTTAATGGTCATACTTAAGGAATTCCATCCATGACGCATCTGTATTACTTCTGAGAGTAAAAGCACTCCAAATTCAAGGACAGGGAGATCCAGGCTTATTGTTATCTCTTCTAACATTACGATTACAATGAGTGACATTGAAATCATGCTATGTTGTGTTTTTCTAGTATCAATGATGTATAACCAGTGGAGTTTATATACTTGATGACTCTTAGCAAACAACAAAGAGTATTCTCATGGAAAGTTACATTTTTTGGAAGAGCCCTTTTATGAGGAGTCACATATCTTGGGATAAAATACTTCAAATCCAAACAAAGGATTTTTTTTTTTTTTTTTTTTTAATAGACACAATCCTTTGTAATTTAGTTGTAACCTAATTACTTAAAGTTAATTTCTATTTTATTTTCTAACACTTGTTTTTAAGGATTTCGAAGAACTTTCATTTAAATGGATAGGAGAGTATATTGACAATTTTTTTTATTCCTCTTTTTAATTAATGGATCCTTTCTTTATTGATATTGATATATATTTTTCCTTGCGACGTGTGAGTAAACTTCAAAACCGAACAAGTGGAAGCCAATAGAAATCATCTCTCCTCTCCATTTGTTCGAGACATAAAAAGTAAACTCATCAACCTATGTTTCTCACAATGTTTAAAATATGTTTAAGCTAATTACAAATAATAATAATAATTCAAATGTTATTTATGAACCCACATTTAATGGGTACCCCACAAATTAGGGGATAGTTTTTGTCGTAGTAGGCATTGTTTACAATACCCCAATTTCACCTTATTTATTTTGGAAGAAAACTTAAAGGATAAAATGTGCAAAAACTATGTTTATCTCCATGAACTTCAAAAGCAAACAATACTGTAACTACATGAAATCCTATAGTCACACCCAAGTAACAATATGAAATAGATCTAAGACATGATAGAATAAATTCTAAGTATTATTATTGAGGAGATGAACTATTACAGATATAATGTAAATAAACTCTAATTTGGAGAACAAACAACTTTATCTCTCTTAAGTTTCCCAGACAGACTCTCCCAAAAAATCGCTCTTTCTACAATGGTTTCGTCCCCTTACATATGGGTTACATAGTGGAGGAAAGCAAATTCAGATAATGGGGTACAACTAATAAATCTCCTTATTTCGGATCTGATAAGAGCGATCCTATCGCGTCATCATGTAGTCATCATGCTTGCCTTCACATGTTTTGTGTAATTCTTATGACGTCATTGCGTACATCAGTAGTCATGTAATGGACTTATACTCTTCGCTTTAATATCACTCTACTAAGTGGCTTTCTCGCGTTCTCATTGATTCAGCGATATTTTGTATCCACAAGTACAACTAAAATCATATTCAATCCGGAAAAAGGGACGCGTTAAAACCTAAACCGTCTATTGGCTATTAGATCTAATCTCTTTTATTGGTGTCCTTGGCTAGTTCGGGAAAACATATGATAATTAGTTATTGCTTTTCATTGAGCATTTGAACCTGGTTCCATTTAAATACCAAACCATTTGTTTTGGAAATTTTCTCACAGACTTGGGAGTCGGGAAATTTGGTCATGCCGCTGACATTTAGAGGGTAGGGGCGGGCCAAGTAAATTACCCAACTCATTATCTCACCACACAGATCTCTAGAACCATCACTATGATCCAACGGTATCCAGCACCAGACGCTCTTCTTTAACAAAAACCCTGAGAAACCAAATTTCCAACCTTCTTCCCCTTCTTCAATGGGCCGTCCACCACCACCAAAACCAGCTCCCAAGGCGGCGAAGGGCGGTTCGAAGAAACAAACCAATCTAGAAAGATCATCATACTTTGCTAGAAGAGAAGCTGCGAAAGTATTGAAAAGTGTATTACAAGGAGATGCTAATAAAAGAGCTGTCGGTTCTATCAAAACCCTGATTTATAGTCCTACTATAAGAAACAAGAAAGCTACTTTTGCCCTAGTATGTCAAACCCTTAAAGGTATGTATTTACTTCTCCATGTCTCTCTGTTGAATTTTATTATTAGTAGTATTGATTTTGGGTGTTATTTGATTAATTTTGGATTAGAAAGGTTTGAACTTTGTGTGAGAAATTTAGTATTTTGTTTAGTTAGGAATGAAATTTGATGACTTGATGTGAGGGATTCAGTGTTTAGGATCAAGGGGGCTCTTTTTGGGGTTTGTTTTTATGGTGGGAAGAGCTGTTGGAGATTGAGTGTAGAGGCAATGGGTATTTGTGGTTGAGGGGGGTAATGTAATGTACGAGATTTATGAGCTTGTAGTGAAATAGAACAAATCGAAGCGAAAATGAACTTGATTGTAGTTTGGGGGTGTGGGGGATTTGTTATACTTGAATTTCACTTTCCTAAATGTTGCTGGGTTACTCTTTTGGGAATCCACTTTGGGGTCTAGATATAGGTCTATTGGAGATTCCGTGTAGAGCTTATTGGTATTTGGAACATTGTACTACCAATTTTCATGGTTGAAATTGAAATGAAACAGTAATTGAATTTGTTGAAGTTAGTGGGAGGTGAAGTTTGGGATTGTATTGTCCGTCACTTTTTACAAGCTTGTAACGAAGTTCGAATGAAATTGAACTTAGTTGTAGTTTGTGGGTTACTGGAATTTTTGAAATCTTTGATGAGCTGAAGTGCATTGGGTTGTTTTCTTGTATAACAGCTCTTTTATTGTAAATGAAGTGATTTTAGACGTTTTTTGATTAAATGTAGAATAGACAGATTCGAACGTCGCATGAAAAATTTAGTGTTTTCTGTAGTTAGAATGAAATTGGATGACTTTATTGGAGAGATCGAGAGTTTAGGATCAGGGGGCTCTTTTTTCGGGCTCGTTTTTATTGTTGGAAGGGTTTTTGGGTATTGAGTGTAGTAAGCAATGGGTATCTGTGGGTAATGTACTATGGGTTTTATGAACTTGTAGTGAAATGGAATAGAACAAAAGAGAGCAAAAAAGAACTTGATTGAAGTTGGGATGTCTGTGGAGATTTGTTATTCTAGAAATTCACTTTCGCGTAAACGTCGTTAGATTGGACTTTTGTGGATCCAGTCTGAGGTCTAAATATAGGGTCTTTTGGAGATTGGTGTATAGGCCGGTATTTTTGACACTGTACTACACCTATTGAACTGGATTTTGGTTGCAATGAAAACAGAAAACGGATTTTATTGACCGTAGTGGGAGGGGAACCAACTGTCCCGAACCTTCCTTTCGAACGAAACCAGGGATGATGTTGTGGCGGTAGCTAGGAGCATGTAAATACATTGGAAAATCAAAAATAGTAAAATACGCATGTCCGATGAAATGTGAAGGAGATGATGTCCTGCCAAAAAGCGGAGTTTATAAGCTCTATAAGCTTCGCCATATTCTTGAAACATAATGTGTGTGATTGTACTGTCTGTCTTTTTTACAAGTTTGTAATGAAATCCAAATGAAAAATTGAACTTGATTGTATTTAATGGGTCAGTGGGATTCTCGAATGCTTGATGCTTGAACTGAAGTGCTGTTGGTTGTCTTCTTGTATAACAGATCTTCCGATTCTAAAGGAAGTGATTGAAGGTGCTAATGTACTGAATGGCAAATGGAAGGTACTTTCTGATGTCACCAATTTTTGCTTTAGGGATGGCATACAAACATGGAAATTCATGGTCATATTTCTGTCTGTTGTAGAGGCAAGAGGAGTTGATGTACATTATCGCATACGATATTCTCTTTGGCCAGGTTTGTTTTCTTTTACAAGTTGTTCGAACGAGAATTATATCTTCATGTCTTTTGTAGCAGTGGTTATTTTTGTTATGCATCTTGTGTGTTTTAGAGCTGACTTGCATTGAATTCATTTCTATAGGCTACTGTTGTACTGGCCGGTGATGCAGAAAATTTTCTACTTCAGCGGAAAAATGCTCTACAGTCAGCTTTGGCTAAGCTTTGTGTGAAGAAGAAAGTGAAATGCGTAGAAGACTTATTGCTCCAGTATAATCCAAATCCTGGTCCGTCTTCAGATTGCTTTCTTGATATCATGCTGGATCGTCTCTTCTTGTAGACCTGCATCTTCCTTAGGCTTTAGAGGTATCAGTGTTGGAACCTGTTTCTAGTAGCACACTCAGATATCCCTTTAGTTTTTAAAAAGAATTATTTAGGATTTGACGAAAGCTTTAGAGACCTTAATGATTGGATCCCCTCTCTAATTAAAGTAGAATAGGAAAAGGGTAACAGTTGAGTTGTATTCTTCTTTCTAACTACTCTAATTTCAGACTAGTAAAATATTTGTATGAATTTCTATGCTTAGATATTGTACTGCATGGTCTTCATTGATTCATTCAATTTTAAGTGTACCTTAAGTTACAAGTTCTTTTTGCAGATGTCTCAAAGCCTCGATATGTTCGTGTAAATACACTTAAAATGGACTTTGAGTCTGCTTTTCTTGAATTGAGCAAACAGCACAAGGTATGATGTTCTCTTTTACCAGATCCAATACAAAAAAAGAATAGAAATAGCAGCTATGTTTCAGTTTATCTCTCAATCTAAAATCCGTTAAAAGACATCGTAATCGGTCGAAAGCTCACTTGTTGAATCTCTTTTCATAACTGGTCTATGCGTTATTTTTATTCGATAACTTAAAAATAGCTGTGTTTAGCAGGTGCAGAAGGATGACATAGTCCCAGACTTATTGGTGCTACCGCCAGGGACTGATTTGCATGATCACCCTTTGGTGAAAAATGGAAGTATTTTTCTGCAAGTAAGAGTTTCCTTTAGATATCTCTTTTGCTATATCGTACACCATCCATCCCTTGAGATCTTGGTCCCATCGTTCCCCCCATCTATTCTTTTGTATTTTATTATGACCTTCTTGTTGTTTTTGGTGGTTTTCCCAGGGGAAGGCAAGTTCCATGGTGGCAGTTGCTCTTGGACCTCAGCCCGGTTGGGAGGTGAGGTCATTCCAAATATCCATTAATTGTACTATTAAATGTTCTGATACAACAGCGGAACACCTCATCCGATCCTTCTTGAAACACAACAAAAACCTAACATCTTAGGCGTTGAGCCAATATGTATCACAAGTATTTTCATGCATGTCTTATTTTATTGCTTTTTCTGATGTATATTATTTTTCCTTCCCCTGTTTGTCATTTACTTCTGAAGGTTCTGGATGCTTGTTCAGCTCCAGGAAACAAAACTGTTCACCTTGCCGCCCTCATGAGAGGAAAGGGAAAAATCACTGCTTGTGAACTTAACAAAGATCGAGTGAAACGATTAGAGGAGACTGTTAAATACTCCGGAGCTTCTAGTATCCTTCCCAAGTTTTTTACGTTGTTTCTGCACTCACCAATTTGTTTGTATGCAATAGTGATCTCTTTCAATAGATTCTTAGAACCTATACATGGTATTCGGGTAAAAGTCAGATCTTGCAGGATATGAAATATCGAATATGACCTTGCTTTGGTACTTATTCAATGAAATCCTCTGGCTCTTCATCTCATTGATTTTCGTTTAATTATATTAATAGTATTATACTTCTTTACGTTTGTTTGTGGCTTTGTATTCCTTAATCTTATTTCTAGATGTGGAAGTTTTGCACGGAAACTTTTTAAACATTAGCACAGAAGACCCCTTGTACACAGAGGTATAGTCCTAATTTATTACAAAGACAAGATACAAATTTACAGCATTTGGTACTTAACTTCCACCCTTTGCGAACAAAAAGGTAATTCCCGGCCACTTTCCTTGTTGCAGGTTCGGGCCATTCTCCTGGATCCTTCTTGCTCTGGTTCTGGAACTGCTGTTGACAGATTGGATCATCTTCTCCCATCATATACTGCAGGTTAGCTTCATTCAGTTCTACTGCTTTTTTCTTTTTTCTCGACATGTCCTTGAGTCTAATACAGTTGATAATTTATGCTATGATCAGCTCAAGCTGCTGATGTTGCTGACACTCCAAGGGTGAAAAACCTTGCTGCTTTCCAAAGCAAAGCTCTTGCACATGCACTATCTTGTAAGTTAAACTATATTTCAATGGGATGTATTATTACAGTAGTATTTATGTGAATGGATTTTATGTGAAATTCTATGAAAGTTATTTTGTAAAAGGTTTCAGAGATGAGGAAATGATTTTTTTTAACAGTCCCAGCTGTTGAGAGAGTGGTGTACAGCACTTGTTCCATCTTCCAAACCGAAAACGAGGATGTTGTTAAGTCGGTTCTCCCACTGGCTGATTCCCTTGGTTTTCATCTGGAAACTGCACTTCCAAAGTGGACTCGCCGTGGTCTCCCAGTATTTGAAGGCTGTAAGTGTTTTTCTTAAAAAGTCCAAATGCCTCGAAAACTTATGATTGATGCGTCATATACGAAGGGTGTGCCAATATAAAATTTAGTGCTTTTTGGTTTCTCAGGAGATAAATTTTCATTTGCGAGACTCTCGTCGCAGCTCAGTTTAAGTAATTGCGTTTTTTTGACACTTAATGCTTAAAGGCACTCGAAAAAGGTTATAATTTTATTGATATAAGAATAACAAAGAGAATTTACCAGCCCATTTATAGTTTACATGTCAGCTACTACCAATTGAAAATCTTATTAACTGTTGATAACTATTTTCCAATTAGCTATAAGTTCCAAAAACAAGTTTAACGTGAACCATTTTGCTTAAAGCCCCCACAAAAACAGAGAACTTTTAATTTCGTTGCATCTCTCCCTATTTTATGAGCCATAGTTCTTCCATTCCTTTGACCCCATAACACCCAGAAAATGGCAAAATAAGGCAGGCCAGATCGAACAGTTAATATACTTCCATTCTATACTTCCATGCCCTGTTCAATCGAACCAGCCTGGACCCGTTTATGGTTGAAGCCATTCATGAAGTCACCCCAAATCTTATTAAAGAGCCAAAAAAGTTATATAAGATGGTGTGCTGTTTCATCTTCCACTTGATACTGACTTCATTTGCTTAGCCATAATATTGCAACCTCTTCTATTTATGGTTGTCCATAGTAGGAATAGCTCTATGAATTACTGACCACATGAAGAAATGGACTGTTGGTGGAGCATTCTTAATTCATATGCTTTTTTGTGGACATAGTTGTTGAGGGTTATTGAGATACTCTCGAGTAAAGTGCCATTCATAGCAAGATTTAGTAGTGACATCCTCACCTGTGTGGCATATGATTGCATCCTCTTGCGAAGACAAAGTTTATGGAGATCCCAGATGTAGCCTTAAGGCAGTGATTTGAGAGAGTTTTTGTGCATTTGATATTCTTCTGTATTTAATGTCTGATGCCCCCTGTACAAGTATAATTAGTTTCTGTTTAATCACTATTAGTTGCTCATCCCTGTGTTGCAGCTGAACATTTGTTAAGAACTGATCCAGTGGTGGACATGGAGGGTTTCTTTATTGCACTATTTGTGAAGAAGACTGCAGTTAGCAGCTCGGTTGTCTCACAGGAAAACGAAGACCATGGCCACATAAAGCAAACGAAGGAGCTTAATGGGCAAAACCAGTATTTGAGAAAGAAACCTGTAAGGAGGAGATTGTTGCCCACTCGCTTTGTGAGGATGGCAGAAATGATGTCGCGCTCTTATTTGATCCGTTGAGTACAAGAGTTGGGGTGATTTGTAAGTCTCATGAACCTTGTTTAGGTTTCAAAATTTACCTAGTTAGTTCATTTCTGTATTACTTTTTTTTTCCTCGAAAGTAGCATAGATTAGAAGAAACTTAAGTAGGTTTGTGGCCTGGGTATCTAGCTTTGTGTTTTGCAAAAGTAATATAGTTTGGGTGTAGTTCTCTGCTTCACGTTATGATCTTGTGAGAGCCTAGAGAAACTATAGCCTTAGGTTTTGGCAACCAATTTGCTTTAGGTGAATACAAAATGGTTTTCTCAGTAAGTAAACAAGTTCAATATATTCTGCTAACATAACATTGTTGAATTTCTTTTCCGGGCTTCTCCATTTGCTGGTGATTTCTTTTGCCAAGCTTTTGTCTTCCACCTCCAGATTTTGCAAACCCTCTTGTTTAGTTTTCTGCACCATTTTAACCCCGCCAAAGCTCCAAGAGTCCTGCCTCTCTTTTATTCCTTACTCCGCAGGCGAAGACCCTTTGTTCTTGGATGTGTCCATCTCCATCTGTAAACAATATGACAATAATTGAATTGGTTAATACAGATATGAATTGGCAGTGGTATCCTTGGTTGTCTGTTGGCTAGCTGGTCTGCAGTTGGGTTTCTGTTCATAATTAGGTGGGCTGATTTCTGGTGGTTGGTGTGACTTGTACTTTCTGGAGAGAACTTGGTTAAGGAAATTCAAATTTCATTGCGTCAAAAACTTTACTGACCTTAGAGTATTGGCTATACTTGGGACAATGGTCTCTCTATATAGGTGGTTTGGATGATCGATGTTTACTCCTGAGGGTATCTCCCAATGCTGTATCTAAACCTTCAGTCAGCCTCCTTCCCAAGCCAAGAGGTGTCTTGCTTTGGTTTTTTAATACGCAGAAGAAGAGACTTGTTTTTGATAAATTACATTTTAAGGACAGTTGCCCACAATTGGTTGGCTTCTGAATCATCCTCCGTGGTCCGTGCCATTTTTGGTAACATTGCTTGTTGAATTTCTTAAATTGCTTGGAACCTAAACCCTCTATTCTGGAAGGTATCACGATTCCCAAGATGATTGAATAACTTATTCCTAACTATCCACATACTGTAAGCAACCACTCGGAGGAGAACTCTTTTCTTGAAACGACCAGGATTTATTTAATCTTCCCAAAACCATACATAAATTACATAAACCACTTCGGCAAACTCATACATGCCGTTCCTTGTCAAAATAAAACAAAATTACCACACGATTACATCTGTTTCGTAACCAGTTTCCTTCCTGTGGTATGTAACCAGTTTCCTTCCTGTGGTATCATAATACTGTATATTATTTGTATTTCCCAATTTTTTCATGCGGGATGATAAGAACTGGAGAAAGTACAGCAGCAGAACGATACCCATGACCGCTGACCACCCAATGAGTATCCAAAATGGCAATACAGAACTGGTTGGAAGGCGGTATCATGCTTGACAGTGCAAATAAGTAACTTAAGGCCATAGATGATATTGCAATCCACATTATCACTGTAAGAATCCACTTACAAGCAATAAGATTATACCCAGAGATGCGAAAAATCCGACCGAGTTACACCCTATGAAGAACCAGTAGGAATAGGGAGCCTTATAAGCCATAATAGATGTTCCAGCATAGCGTAGCAAATAAGGAAAAAAGCCTGTGTGGTTTGAAATAGCAGCTGTCCAAATATCTTCCATTACACAGTCTTCCGTCCCATAGAAAACTGAAGCTGCTGAACTGCTTGGGTTAGATCTCGGTCGCGGGTAGAGAGGTGAACCCCAACCCGTACATTTATCTAATGCATAATAGTTGAAGAGACTTGGGTTGGTATCAAATTCAAGCTTTGAGTCATCTTGCCAAACACCACCTGGCATGGTGGATTCGTTCCAGCTTGAAATGCCATTGTTGCCATTAGTACTGCTACCACCATCAAAATATTCTGTCTATCCGTCATCCAATCATTATACTGCTCCTCACTGCTCTTCGCGTTATCATTGTTGGAAGCGTCATTCATTCTGCAATAAAAAGGCTGCGGAGTTATTATTTCCACGGTTTGACTATCACCAGATGTTGAAGATTGTTCTCTGGCACTTAAACCTCCAACGTGCCGAAGAAGTTCTTCAATTTCTATGTCCTTGGTTTTTTTGATAATCTGATTAGCTAAGATATCAACAGCCGTGAAACCATTTTTGTTCAAGGCATTTATGTCAATTCCCAGACTGTTGTTCACCAAATATTCTATCATCTGAAGAAAAAAAAGTCACCAGATTTACAAAATTTTCCCAAAGTTATTCTCTGGGCAACATAAAGGCATATAACCCAGCCAAACACTGGCATTTGCCATTAGTTTTTTGTCAAATGATGGTATGTGCCAATTGCAAGTCTAGTTGCACGGAGCTGCGAGGGGGCAAGCATGAGTACTCTTAGCTAATAAAAATAAGAAATATTCATGTACCTTCATCTGCCTCCTGGCAACAGCAAGATGTAGGATTGTATTTCCATGGGCAACTCTTGCGTTAACACAAACAGATTCCTGAGGGTCTAACCGACTTTCTGCTAATCCAACCAATAACTTCAAAGCCTCCAAACTGTTATGCTTGACACAGAAGTGTAGGATGTTTTCTCCTTGATTCAATAATATTTATTGCGTCGGGTTTGGTCTCAATTAACAGCTTCATGTTTTCAAGTTGGCCTTTCGTAGAGTGGGGTTCTTCCATCTTGATCCGCAGCAACACAAACATCAGGATCACCTGCTAACAATACCCTCACCATGTCAACATTTTTTCTCAATGAAGCCAAGTGAAGAGGAGAAAATCCTTCGGAATCTACCTCGGACGCCAGTTCAGGTTTCAACATCAGAATTGTAGCTGCAAATTCGACGTGACCGCACATAGCTGATATGTGTACGTAAAGGAGTTTCATTACCGTAACCAGTAATTACTCTTTCAAGAATAAGTGTATCTTCCTTCAACAACTCTGTCAAGGAAGTTACATTACCCTGTACTCTGTAGTGATGCTTCATATAATTTACTCTCCATTATTTCTCTTGGTAACTGAGTGCTTCTCTGCTTCGGCATATTAATAAACAGGGCATGGCCCTATACCAGACATGTTCAAATTTTCAAACCTTCTCCATATGCGCCCCGGCTACGATGTGTTCTGGCCGCATACTCAAAGTATGCGGTCCTTTTCTTTTTCTAATACGTATATAAATTTAAATCCTGCCCCTCCAAATCCCGACAAAACATTCACTTTTGAGAAAAAATACTTTTAGTTAAATACTTTTATAATAAAACTGTTTTTCACTTTATATACACGTGTCAAAAAAAGAAAGTGACCGCGTACCCGATATCCGCACCGCTCCATATGATACTAAAGTTGATAGCAACGTGGTAACTATAATCTATAGAAAACAAGATATATTCAGTGGAGAAATTTCTTATTATGAGGTTTTATTAGTTGCTGGTACTTCTTCAGTTGACATTCTATTTCCTCTAAATTACTCGGATGTTTCTTCGCATTTACTAATAGCGTGTGAGTTTCTATAATGTGAAGTCGACATATGAACCCTATTTGAAGTGACTTTCTAAAACACTCATCTGCAGGATTTCAGTTTGGATATGGTATTAACCCATCTTTGATTTCCAGGAAGCAAGCAACATTAAGTTTAGATTCGATTCATCAATAACCCCCTTGAGCCTTGAATGGGGCCAAAGAGATCGAGTTTTAGGGCGGCACAAATTACTGCTACATCTTACTGGGAGTCTAGGAGTAACGTATTTTGTGAACCTCAATCGGTGCCCGAAGGACAAGTGAGTTACCACGTGTAACGTGAATGGACCAATTATCTTAAGATGATGTGGATGGATATTTTGTCCGTCCGCCATCATGGTCAATGGTCAAGTCACGTGGGTCGAGGGTTGGCCCCGGCCCTAAAGGATTTTTTTTTTTTTTTGCTTTCTTGCTGAATGAAAAGGGAAAACTATTTTAAAGAAGAGAGTGATTCAAAGTGATAGGAATACAGCAGCTTAAAGAATAACATACAAATGAGTTGTTAAGGACAATTCAGGAAAGCATCCCAATTACAAATTAAAGTTGAAAGAGGGAAACCATCAAAACTGTTGGCATGAATCAATCAATTGAACATAGTGCATTTAACTGCAATAAGAAGTTTCTTACTACTCCTAAATTTATTCGTGAAACACTTGTTATTCCGCGCTTGCCAAAGAATCCACCAAACTGCGAAAGGTAAAAGAGTTAAACAAATTTTTTTGTTTTCTTGTTTTTGGTTTCGTCACTCTCCAATTCCATATTGTTGCTTTAAGAGATTCTGGAAAAACCCAATTTATTCCTAGGATATTAAAGAAGTAGTTCTAGACTTTACTAGTAAACTTGCAATGAAGAAATAAGTGCGAGTTTGTTTCTTGTTCAGAATCACAAGAAAGACAAAGAGGAGATTGCACCTTCCCTGATCGGTAGAGAAAATCTCTTGTTGGTGCGCCTTTGTAGCACAAGGTCCAAACAAAGAAAGGCACCTTTAACGGGATGAAAGTGTTCCATACTTGCTTATCAGGAAACGCAATGAGCCCCAAACCTAACGTTCGAAGCTAATCAGCTAGAGTCCAATTTTGCGCACACTCCCTAACGAATGTGCATGTACAATTTGATCTCCGCCATCTGTTTAATTTAGGGAGTTATTCTAAACATGGAGAGTAATGGAGGTCATTAGTTAACTAATCAATCAATCGAATAAACATGTCAAATATACACTCTTTAGAGGAGTGCGCACATAATTGAACTCAATCAAATATAAGCTTTGAACGACCATGTGTTTTTGCTTTTAGACCGGTTCCTATGCACCATGAAAAATGCATCAATTTTCGATACCTCCTGGTCGCCAATATGTGAAATTCGAGAGACAAAAAATTTATCCAACTATCTGATGTTATCTCAAAGTTGTTGTAGTAATAAGTTCGTTGAGGCTTGTGAAAGCAAAAGATTCTAGACTTAATAAAACTTAAAAATAAAGAAAAATTAACTCAAAATTGATTTCAAGATATGAGAAAATAACCAAGACACTGATTCCACTATTACACATGAATGAATGATGGTAAATAACCCAAAACTCTAATTATCTTTAAGCCCCTTATTTTCTTAACTCACAAATAATCAGGAAAATTCTCAAATATTAATTGTATCACCTAAGCATAGATTATCTAAACAAAATATAACCTATATAATTGAATCACAACTAATGAAGAAAATTATGCAAACAATTAAAAACTCTGCAAAAGCAGTGATTGAGTGAATTATAAATTATAAATTAGAGAAAATAAAATAGTTACCAATTATTCATGCGTAAATAGCTTCCTCATTGCCTTGGTTGTGAGAGAATTAGCTCATCATCATGTTGGAAACACGCTCAAAAATCATTATTATTGCTCAAAGGGTATTTACAAAGATGAAATTGAGAAAAAGATGAAAATCGGGTGTTTGCAACGTTTATAGTTGTTGCAAACACTGTTACAGAAAACGATAATGATGAACTGTTGCTGTTACTGTAACTCTGCGACCCTCGCATGAATGTTGTTATCACTGTAGCATGAATGACAGTCTCTGGTGGTCTTTGTTCTTCGTGTTCTTCGCAGCAGCAGCAGAAATGGTGGTCTTCTGCAACTCGATTATCTCGACTTTCTGATGCTCTGAAACTCTCCCAATCTCTCTGTCCCGCTTCTATGAACCCCGTAATACATTTTTATACTCCTCAGCACCAAGAATAGCTCCTCATTACTCCCCAAAATTCTCCCAATACTCGGCAGTAAAAGAATATATTCTGGAGATATTTTTTTTTCCAAATTTGTCTTCTCACGTTGTTTTATCGTGTTTAAACACTCCAAACATGCTTAGTCAACATCCAAGAAGTGGTTACACATGCTGTAGGCATACGCAAACCTCTGTTACACACACAAATGACTCGGGAAGAATAACTGAAACCCGTGTCGCTCTGTTTACTTCAATCCTAATGTTCAACCAATTTCTATCAATTCCAACAACCCTGCCACGCCTGTTAACCTTAATAGAGCTTCCCCAACAATCTGAGCCATTGAGTCTCTTTAAAATGCCCCCAAATCTCGAACGAAAATTCTGCAGGTAAGAACTAAGTTTTCCCGCCAAAACTCGAATTTGGAAAGTAGAGGATGAAGTGCCCGATCCAAAACATGGACGCCTTTAACATCTGGGATGCCTGAGGTTCCCTTATCCAAAATGGAGGTGCCTTTAGTAAGTTTCTCCGGGGATCCAAATAGCACTTTTCGAGCAACTTTTTCCACACAAGTGTATTTCTCCAAAAACACCTACACAAACATAAAAACACCATAATAAGTACAAAATCAAGCACTAACAATAGAGACATTGAGGACAAATCAGACAAAAAAATGTGTCTATCAAATACCCCCAGACTTATTATTTGCTAGTCCTCGAGCAAAACTAATCAATAAAAAAAAAACCGAGTTAATCTCGGGAGGGTTTACCAAAGGTGTACCCACAAAACCATGACTTCTAATTGGTCACAAGTATCCAAAGAGCTATGAGGACTTACAAATTCTCAACCTATCTCCAAGTAACTAGAATGCCAGAGAAATTAAAGGTGCCAGCTCTAAAGCTGACTAAAGAAAAGGGGAGACACATCCGCAACACTGCTAGATAAAGAGATATCCGCTACACAGCTAGATAAACATTGTAAGATGCGTCCGCTGATTTACATCTGGATAAGATTAGGAGAGAGATAAAGATGAGAGGGACATCTGCTACACAGCTGGACTAATTACGTGTGATGAGTTAAACCAGTGCTGGAAAGATCTTGTGCCAGATGGAAAGCGGACTAACAAAGTAACCAAATGTATGTTTCTTCGACTCTCTCATAGTGCTCAGTAGAAACAACGTCTTCTTCGGTCTTCAACTGTTGATGATAAAGTATCGAACCTCATAGAACCTTGACAATTAACTCTTCTCTTCGATTTCTTGCTTAACTTAAAAATTTCTACTTTCCTATGGCCTTATTAAACAAAAAAACTAGTTATAGAACAAAAATAACGTAATGGTTTTTTTTTTATATATATATATATATCTTTTTTTTTTCTTCTTTTGGAACAAAAATTACAAGACAAAAATTTGCATGGCCATGAGAGAAGGACTTTAAAAACTTGGATCTTCGCAACTTGTGATGTCTTGGTATCATGAATTCCAACAACTTATATCATTTGCTCTTATAACTTCTTGTAACTAAGTCTTCAACTTTGATTTTTGAATTATTCTTTTCTATTGTTGCTTCTAAACCTTAAACGTCTTCAACTTTCTTCATAGATTTTGATGTCGCTCCGCTTGTTGATGATGATAAGTTTCTACTGAGAGAGAGTCGTAATCCAGTAACTAAGACTACATTGTGAGGTTGCTTTGTCTTTCTGGCATTTCCTGACCTACTTTCCTTTCCATCATGGATGGTTAGGTCCATCACGGTTACCCTCTAAAAGGAACAAGTTCTCTCCTGAATTTCAAAGATCTCAATGTCTTTTTCTCTAATGTCTCAAAAGATTGTTATCTCTAGCATTCCAATTTCTATCTTTTCGGTGAGAAACAGTATGTAAAATTAGCTAACCGAATACTATGTGACGCCAGAAGTTTCTCCCTTACCCCCAAACTTAAATCTAACAGTGTCCTCAATGTTCTAAAGATAAATTGAAAACATGAAAAAGGAGAAACTATTACCACTTGAGGGAAAAGAAATAAGGAAGAATATTACCGTGTCGCATGAAAATGGGTTACCTCCCAAGAAGTGCTAAGTTTAAAGTCTTCATCCAGACATTGGAAGAATTAGTCACCTCGTAGAATCATATAGCAGTATCCGGAATAATTGTGGGTCATCTGGATCAAAAAGTATTACCCACAAGAAGAGGAAACTGCAACAGACCAAGAAGATACCGAACATACCCTTGCTTAAGACAACTACATCTAGTTGTGGTTCAGGTTCAGGCTCTATAAAAGGGTCTAAATAAAAAGCTTTCATTGGTTGGATTTCCTCAAAGCTAAGATCCGGTAGAGTCTGGAAAAACTCAACTATGAACTTAGAAGCACATAACAACAACCTGAATAATTGGGGATCCTCTAAGTCAATCAGATTTGACTCACAAAGTTGACCATAATAATGGTAATTCTTAAGAAAATGTGTCGATCCTAATATCCTAAAGTAATTAGGTTTAGTCTCAAAACTTAATAACCGACATATCTGAAAATCATATGTTCCCACAATTGGAAGAAAAGTTTTTGATGGGAAAACAAAGTCAATCTTGGTATCATAGCCTGGGTTAACCACATCAACCAGAGGATGGGTTTCTAACAATTGAGCTTCTTTCTGGACATCATTAGGTTCGGTAAAATGTGTATGAAGATAATCTTGTAAGATGGTTGAGGCACAAATGTCAAATCCTATAAGAGGGAACTTTCTAATAGTTAAAGCACACGGAGAATGATAATTACCCCCAAACTTAGAGTTTTTTGTGTCTCTAGAAAGACTAGTCACAACTTCCCTAATTTCTAGGTCATCAGATTCCTGAAAATGGTCAATTGATTCTTCCAAGTCTGGTTCATCCTCACTCATCTCTACGAGTTTATGGTCTTCTAAGATTAGTGTTTCTAAATCGCTAGACTCTAAAACATTATTCTCAGGGTAAACTCTTTCCTCTAAACCATCATCACAATCATATAAAGGATTACTAGCGAAAGTTTCTAGTAAAGGCTCATTAACTAAGGTGTTAATCATAGTTACTTCCTCCGATTCAATGATAGGCACATCAAATAATGGATTATCCAACATACTGCAGGCTAAAGGATCATGAACTACATCGTCTAAAATGGTGGTATCTCTAGTCAAATCCTCATCCTTTTGAATAGGTGAATAATTATTAAAATTATTTGGGATTTGTACTAGAAACAACACTATCATTATAAATCTCAATCGGAGTAACAAATTCCTGATCACTATGCCTACATATTTCCTGTTCTTCATCAATACTATCCTCATCATAATCATCATTATAATAACATGATAATGATCGAACTTCATCTAAATAAGTAGTGTTACCAATTCTAACCTCGTCATCTTGATTATGTGAATAAAAACTATCCTTATTTTCAAGGGTGGTATTGGGAACACTATATTGGAAATTAAGACTATCCTGAGGAAGTTTTTCCACAATCCTATTTGCACTCTCAGTAAATTTCTTGAGGGACTCTTCTAGAGAAATCTTAGTTGACTGCTCTACGGACTCTTCTGGGAGAAGAATATTATAAGTCTCTTTCATAAATAACTTCCGTGTTGACTCATTGAAACTCTTGAGAGACTCTTCTAGAGAAATAGAAAGATTGTTCTGCTCGTATGACCTGTGGGTATCTGCATAGTAATTGGGCTCACAAGGGTATGGACCATAACCTTCAAAAGTTTCGCGTTCCCAATCACTATTCACACTATGGTCATAAAAAGGATAATGTCCAAGCTGCTCAGTCGGTCGGATACTCATTGTATTGGCTATTATAATACCAGTTCGACATCCTAACTGCAAGGGAATTCTAAACAAACACAAAGA
The DNA here is from genome assembly GCF_003573695.1 of Papaver somniferum. NCBI lineage: Eukaryota > Viridiplantae > Streptophyta > Magnoliopsida > Ranunculales > Papaveraceae > Papaver > Papaver somniferum. The sequence goes on along the minus strand of NC_039359.1, from coordinate 209,973,474 downwards.
AGGCTGACTCGACCACAACAAGCCTATTTTATCTAGCAAACAAAAAGCATGAAGGCTCCACTTAGATTGTTTCTAGACCATCTTCTAATTCTTCGAAAGGGAATTCGTTACAATTTAAGCAAACCCCTCTAGAATCAATTCGAGTCAAAGTAAGTTGAATAGAGGCGAGGGAAGCTCGGTGGAGCTTTGATACCCAAGGCCTCACCGGTATTACAAGGCGGCACAGTCACGCATTCAACTCACATAAACCATCATGAACTTCGAAGTATGCTTAAAAGAGTAACCAATATATTTCGAATGACTTTCATATTAAGCTCATTACCCTATCGGTCTCGTTCTAGTCAGTATTTTAAGCTTAGGTTCGCGTAGGTTACGTGTTCCTGAGGCGGGAAAGAAGGAAACAGTGATGAAATTCGAGTCCTTATCTTGATTTGGCCAGGCCTTTCCCTTTACTAGAAAATTAAATCCGATTTCAGGTCCTCAACATATATGCATACAAAATCATCCAGTAAACCCGCTTACAGGGGATTCGCGGGTGTTTAAAATTCTTACCTCCCGTTCCAGACGGGGGATGAACCGTTGAAGTCGACTCGATCCACGACTCCTATGTCATGTACGAACCCGAGGGGCCGAGGCGATATCGTAATCGCCGTCCTTCTCTGCACACAGTTTATATTTAAAACTACCCTTTCGTAGGGTTTTAAAAAAAACAAAGTCCCAAAGTTCAATGTCCGAAAGAAAAGAACAAATAAATGTCCAAAAATAAAATATTAAAAAATAAAAACCTTAATTACAGTTTCTAAAAAAATAAAATAAAATAATATACAAAATCTTCTTCTTCACTCCTTTTGGATTCCTCTTTTCTTTCCTTCTTTGGCTTCGCTTTTGTTTTCTACACTTTCTCCCTTTTTCTTTAACTCAGTTCCAAATCCAAAAACAAATAAAAAATACCAAAAGGCGTAAAAAGGAACAAAAATAATAAAAATAAAACCTAAAAACAAATCTATACACAAGTCCGCGTCGGCGGCGCCAAAAATTTATGTTATCTCAAAGTTGTTGTAGTAATAAGTTCGTTGAGGCTTGTGAAAGCAATAGATTCTAGACTTAATAAAACTTACAAATAAAGAAAACTTAACTCAAAATTGATTTCAAGATATGAGAAAATAACCAAGACACTGATTCCACTATTACACATGAATGAATGATGGTAAATAACTCAAAACTCTAATTATCTTTAAGCCCCTTATTTTCTTAACTCATAATCAGGAAAATTCTCAAATATTAATTGTATCCCCTAAGCATAGATTATCTAAACAAAGTATAACCTATCTAATTGAATCACAACTAATGAAGAAAATTATGCAAACAATTAAAAACTCTGCAAAAGCAGTGATTGAGTGAATTATAAATTAGAGAAAATAAAATAGTTACCAATTATTCATGCGTAAATAGCTTCCTCATTGCCTTGGTTGTGAGAGAATTAGCTCATCATCATGTTGGAAACATGCTAAAAAATCATCATTATTGCTCAAAGGGTGTTTACAAAGATGAAATGGAGAAAATGATGAAAATCGGGTGTTTGCAACGTTTATAGTTGTTGCAAACACTTATACAGAAAACGTTAAAGATGAACTGTTGCTGTTACTGTAACTCTACGACCCCCGCATTATGTCGTTGTCACTGTAGAATAAACGACAGTCTCTGGTGGTCTTTGTTCTTCGTGTTCTTCGCTTCAGCAACAACATAAATGGTGGTCTTCTGCAACTCGATTATCTCGACTTTCTGATGCTCTGAAACTCTCCCAATCTCTCTGCCCCCCTTCTATGAACCCCCGTAATACCTTTTTATACTCCTCAGCACCAAGAATAGCTCATCATTACTCCCCAAAATTCTCAGAATACTCGGCAGTAAAAGAATATATTCTGGAGATATTTTGTTTCCAAATTTGTCTTCTCACGCTGTTTTACCGTGTTTAAACACTCCAAACATGCTTAGTCAACATCCAAGAAGTGGTTACACACGCTGTAGGCATACGCAAACCTCTGTTACACACACAAATGACTCGGGAAGAATAACAGAAACCCGTGTTGCTCTGTTTACTTCAATCCTAATGTTCAACCAATTTCGATCAATTCCAACAACCCTGCCGCGCCTGTTAACCTTAATAGAGTCTTCCCCAACAATATGAGCCATTGAGTCTCTCTAAAATGCCCCCAAATCTCGAACGAAAATTCTGCAGGTGAGAACTAAGTTTTCCCGCCAAAACTCGAATTTGGAAAGTAGAGGATGAAGTGCCCGATCCAAAACATGGGCGCCTTTAACATCTGGAATGCCCGAGGTGCCCTTATCCAAAATGGAGGTGCCTTTAGTAAGTTTCTCCGGGGATCCAAATAGCACTTTTCGAGCAACTTTTTCCACCCAAGTGTATTTCTCCAAAAACACCTACACAAACATAAAAACACCATAATAAGTACAAAATCAAGCACTAACAATAGAGACATTGAGGACAAATCAGACACAAAAATGCGTCTATCATTATCTAGTTGGTCGCTGGTAAAAAATTGTAGCTCTAACACTTACTACTAGGGAACAACTATTTTCACCTTCACATGTATACATGTACTCCAGTAGGTTCATTTTACTCACACCAGTACTCTATATAAATTTCTCAACTTAATTACTTTTTATTTCATAATTAATCAAGATATTTTTCTAATAAACAGATGATTCATCTGATGAAGAGATGCAAATGCATATAAACCGGTATACACAACAACAAAGGTATGGTCAAATGATGCAAATACTGGATGATGAGTCAGACGAATATTGAGAAGGGACCAACACTATGATGCTGGTACGTTCAGGGTAGATCACCTAACACACTCGAGCCAAAAGAAGTATTCATAGGAAGATACATGTATCGAGGGAGGAATGACTACTGCAAGATGATTATTTTAATGCCGATTGTGTGTACTCTGAAGAAGATTTAAAATATCGATTTCGCATGCCCTGAAACTTAGGGATAAAGATTGTAATCATCTTTGGAATATACAACTCAATTCAATTTTCAGATTGATTCATTGGATATTGAGGTCATAGTCCTGAACAAGAGGTCACTGCGGCCCTAAGGTTTTTAGGTTATGGGTGTCTAGTGGATTCTAACGATGAATACTTTGTGGATAAAAAACTTTATACGAGTATCTTTCATTATTTGAGAAACAATAATTAATCATTTTGGTCCACCATTTTTATGAAACCAACCGAAGGAGATGTTAGGAAACTATAATTATTATTGATTTAAAGTTCAAAATAAGTATAACTATTGCGTTAAATAATCAGTAAGTTCAATATCATCATCATCTTCATCATCATCCTCGTCATCATCAATTGGATTGTTAGATGCAAAGTATTGCTCGCTTCATTGTTCTTCTTCCTCCTGCCTTTTCAGCACGTTAAAATGTATTTGTCGTATATATCTTTATTGATTCATTATTTGGGTGTTAGCATTAAAAATCTTATGCTTTTCATGCCAGTAGATAAAATTTTCTTGAGAAAGCCAATTTTTTTCATCTTCTTATTTAAGAATTTCCGACCAACAGCTATTTGCTTCTTGGTTATCCACTGATGATCTAAAAACTCGATCATGTTAAAATCTTCATATCCTCATTAGGATAGTTTTCACATAACTTTTTCTTTGTTTCTTTTGACACCTTTATGTTGGTTGTTATTAGCAGCATTGAGATTTTGATTGGCATTTGGATTTTCTATTGGATCCATAGAAGACCATGGAGAAATAGTTTGACATGGTAGTCAATTTCATGTAGAAGGAGAGTATGGTAATCTTTTAAGAAATTTGCGACATATTTGCAAACAACATTGGATTATACTTAGAAAATTTTAAGATATTATAATAACTTTCATTTTTTTATTTTTTGGTCGGTAAAGAATTTGGTGATAACGAGTTTCGAACTCAGGTCACTGGTATCATCACCCAATGATTTTACCATTGTACTACATTGACCGGCGGAATAACTTTCGTATTAGAAATATTTCGTTTTTGATGCGCTAATTCCGACCGACACTTAAGTTCCTACAATTTACGAAAATAGATTTATTGATTCTAATTCCGACCGACACTTAAGTTCCTACAATTTACGAAAATAGATTTATTGATTTAAAAAATTGGACATGTTGTATAATTGTTCTTACCATATCAACATCCGTTTCACCATTCTTGCTTCTATGACATATAAGGATAAGGATACTTGGTCATTAATTACATAGAAGAGACCTAACAACCCTGTTGCATTATGATTTTTGAGGTTCATTGTTTCTTCATAAAAAAATTCTGAAATATATTACATAATGTTGCTTTGTTGTTGTGCACTATTGATATAATCTTCTACAAAGTTAACTTAATTCTTGCAAATACATTCATCTCGTCCCAATGTAAATTTTACACCTAGAACTTCAGTTCTACGTTGAGATTTGAGTCATCGTGTAAGATTGTTTGATGAACATTGTTTTAAACTTCTAATCTTGATTGTCCGACCAATAAACTAATTAATGTGTACCTTCGTTCTATCGTTACTTTTTGTCATCTTGAATTTGAAATGTGTAAGAAAAATTTAATATGTACTAATGACCTCTATTACTACATAATTTATATTTGATAATTAAGGATTAAAAGCCTGTAATTAACTATATAAGAGAACTCCGTCGAATTATACAACATGAATCTATGGTTATTAGGTTGTTTAATTCAATGTATGTAAGAAGGATTAAACATGGCTTTATTTGATAAGTTAACAAAGTTTGAGAAATTAGTTTGGTGCTTCGTACGAGATAACTCCCAATATATGGAACATTTTTAATCTTAAAATAAAAACCAAAATAAAATTAAATCTAACAAATAAGATATTTTTCCAAAATAGATGTCTATTCACATTCTAGGAATTACTTGTATTTATCACTGAATGTATCCATATGAATTGTTTAGATTTTTTAAATTGGTTTTTGTTATTATATTTCCATTATATAGTGTTTTTAACATATGAGATATATTTTCATCATTAAGTTAGTACTAATGTACAAAATAAATACATTAATATATTATCAGATTTTATCATGACTAATTTTAAGACTTTTTTTACTGTTAATACTTTACAAAATAACAAATGCACTACTATTCTACTCGTTTATGGACAGAGCTTCTCCGTATACTCTTATATCAACTCATTGCCATTAGAAATTTCTACTCCGACACTAATTGCTTAAACTGATTTACCTATATTGACTTTTACGATGTGGGATTATTTACTATCTTAAATATGGTAACTAATGAATGCTTAATTACTTGTTTTGTAATAAACGTAGTCGGGCTAATGTATACGATAATTTAGAACATATTATTTTCAAAAGGATTAAAAAAAAATATTAGAACAGACTTTGTTGTTCTTGTTTTATCACCAAAAATTGGAAAAAAACGGAGCTTTTCTATTCTACCCACTGAGTGTTGTGCAGTAATAACCCTGCGCCAAGTATCAACCATTAGGTAAAAACTAATATACATGTGCCTATTTTGGTTCTGTTTATGTTAGTTGAGCCTGTAGAATAAAGAGATGGTCTATATCAAATTCTAACCTTACTACGTTTGTTACAAAACAAGTAATTAAAAATTCGTTAGTTACCATATTAAAGACAGTAAATAATCCCACATCGGAAAAGTCACTTAAGGTAAATCGGTTTATAAGCAATTAGTGCCGGAGTAGATGTTACCAATGGCAAAGAGTTGGTATTAGGGTATAAGGAGAGGCTTTTTTCGTAGACGAGTATGAGGCTAGCTCTGATCTCCCGAGAACCCATGTGTAACTCTGATCTCCAGAGAACTCATGGGTATTTCCCATTGGCTTTTTTGAATCTATCCACAACTTTTTTATTCTTTTATTTGTCAATTTAAAATGTGTTTTTAACTACATATTTTCCTATTATCGAAGTTCTTGAAATGCCATTCTTCAAAGATTCAAAAATTAATTTTTCTGAGCTACATTGTTGTCATTTTGATCATGTAAAAGACATTGTAATTGTTCAAAATCCCAAGCACTACTTGAATCTCTTTTGATAATTGGTCTTTGCATCTTCATCTTTATTCGATATAACTTAACAGTAGCTATATTTAGCAGGTGCAGAAGGATGACATATTCCCATACTTATTTGTGTTACTGCAAGGGACTGATATGCATGATCACTCGTTAGTGAAGAATGGAAGTATTTTTTTGCAAATAAAAGTTTGCTTTAGATATCTACTTTAGCATATTGAACACCTTCCTATCCTCGTAAATATCATAAGCATCCTATATGACTTGATATCTTGGTCCTATCATTCCCCCCTCCTGTTATCTTGTATTATATTATGATCTTCTCGTAAATATCATAAGCACCCTATATGACTTGATATCCTTGTCCTATCATTCCCCCCTCCTGTTATCTTGTATTATATTATGATCTTCTTGTAGCTACCGGAAAACCGATAACTACACCCAAGTAATGATAAATAGAAAATATAAGACATGATAGTAATTAACTCGAAATCTTAATTATTAAGGAAGATAAGTTAAAACCAGTATGAACATAAACCCTAACTTGGAGCCCACACAATTTTCTCTCTCTCTAAAAACACTTTACAAACTCAAAAATATCTATCTCCTTATAATGATTTCTCTTTCCACATATAGGATTACATAATGGATGACAGTTAAAACATGACATGGAATACATCTAATAAATCTTTATGCGATACCATCACCATATTATATAGAAGTCAACGTTTATCTCGCGCTTGTTGTCACACGTTCCATGTGATTCTTATGAGGTCATCTCATACGTTAGTAGTGACGTAGTAAGTCTATAGCATCGCCCTTAGTTTATCCTTATCGCGTTATCAAATGTTCTCGACACGCTCTGTGATAGTTGTGCGATATTTTGTATCCACATTTTTCCTCTTCTTGCGCAGTTCTTGCAAATGAAGAATAGTGAGAGAATTCTAGTAGACTTTCACATCTGATGTTGCCCTTTGGTATTCTTCAACTTTGCTGATATAGCCTCGTAATTCTCGTGTAACCATCAACACATGTTTGTGATCGTTCCCTTTTGACCAACACATAGTTATTTCTTTCTCTTTTTGACAAGTAAGCGCTTCTTCCCGTCTTCTTAATTTGATAAATATAGAAGAGAGATATTATTACCATTCTTTAAATATTCACTCTTTTGAATCAAATCTTTAAATCTTATTCTTCGTTCCTTTTATAGATTTCATTTATTACCTCGATGTTTCTTCATTCTATCGAATGGATACTTCTTCCGGGTGAGTTATCTTAGCTTTGCTTGGGTGATTTCATTACGTTGTTTCGATCTATTTTTATTTTCGAGAGAGATAAAGATAAAGAGGAAATTTTTTTTATCATATCCAGTAATTTTGTTACTGTTCTTGATTTCCTTTTCTACTACTGTTGTTCTGGAGCGTTCTCCTTTATTTTTTATATTCCCATACCTTTTATTTTTCTTTTGGTAGTTTGGTTGCACCTAATCTGGTCAAAAAACCTGATTTGCACATGATTCGCAAGATTCCTTAGAGTCCGGGTTAAAGCTTGAAATCCAAAGGTTTGATGATATATTTACTTTTTCTGTTATTAAAAATATCAACTTATCATAGATTGAACCTCCAACCAATGTGTGTGTTTACCCTGATGATATAAGGTCTCAATATGTTCCAGATACGCTGATCATTATTTTCTTGAAGTAATATGTATGACTAGTCCAGTGCAAATGTTAGTATGTCTGTTCATTATTTTGCGAAGGTTAAATTTGCTAAAGAATTATAAGAAGTTTCCTCAAAGAACCATAAATGCAAGAAATAATGCCATCAAAATTCGAGGACGATTTTTTTCTGAGAAGAGGAGAATGATGGAGTATTCGGTTGCATATTTTTATTATTCTTTAACTTTTATTAATTATCTAGCAAAAAATTATGTCATTAATAAGTTATTTGTAATTATTAAGAATATTCTAGAAATATAACTATTTATTTAGGGATTTTATTTGGATAGAAATATCTTTTGTTTTAAGTAATAAGTATTTTGATAGTTTAGGAAATATTTAGTTGGTTTGAGTAGAGTTATCTATATAAAGAGCTCTATGTTTTAATATTTTATTAAACCGTTTTTGGATGAATGAAAAGTATTGATGTTATCTCGGAAATGCATGAGTTTTGGATATAGTTCTGTTCAATGCTTCCCCCCTACATCAAAGTCTAACATCCAAATATAAGTTAAAATACTTTGAATATGATACATTTGCTTTAAATGTGTGAAGTGAACCAAGCCATAGAGCCGAAATGGGCATCTCCATTCGATGAACCAATTATTAATTGATTGATTTAATCATATAAAGAATGATGATTCCACCAATCCGGTGGGCTCTGCAGTAAAAATAAACATAGCCCCATAGTATAGTGATTCTAGTCTATCAGAAGACAAACAAGGATACCCAGAAAATAAGAGCAATCGTCAACGAAACCCCAACGTTTCAGTCAACCATCACAGACAGACAAGTTTCCAGTCATTCTCTATTAACGGACAAACTGATTTTTCCGTCTGTGTTTATTAAGTTTCATTTTTTATGCCTTATTTACCCTTCAATCTTAGTTAATAATCCAATCGTAGTTAGTCCTTATACAGGGGTTTTGAAATTGTTTCTTTATGAGGACCCGGATTGTATATGAGTAATATATATTTTTTTTGAAAATTAGATGTATTTGATAAAAAGAAAAACTGTACGAGGAAGAAAATGTTACAAATGATACAAAAGTTACTCGAAGAATAGGAGCAACTAAAAGAGCTGAAACGCAAAAACTCTCTGTTGGCGCAATGCGGAAGTGTGATGGGTTTATGGAAATGAAATTAGGGAAAGAGAGGTTGGTTAATTGAAAAGTGAGGCTTATATTAATTTGGAAATGAAAATATTACAAAAGGAATTTTTAGTGTAGCACTTTGGCTCACTATGTTTATGAACACTTTGGCTCTTACTACTCTAGCTCTCACTCTCACTCACTCTCAACTCACTTCAGTTTGATTTTGGATTGATCGTTCACAACAACTTACATTGTCATTTATTTATACTAGGCCATTACCGACTACTAAGAAGCATCTAGAGACAGAATACTCTAGAGTATGAGGCCCATTAAGCGAAAGAGTAGTCTAGAGAAAGAAGACTCTAGACAGTTGCGGATTAGTCTAAACTTCAATTTGTGTGCGGACTGATCCAAGATTGTTCTAGACTTAACTTTGTCTAGAGAATTACCTACTTCTCCCGACCAGTCTAGATGAATTTGGATTAATCACAAATTATCAAATATTTCTAACACCCCCTCTTAATTCGTGATGTTAAGCTTTTTTCTGAAATGATTGAATTTATCCATGGTGACTGCTTTTGTGAAGATGTCCGCATTTTGTTCTTGTGTCGGACAGAATTGGAGCTCGATTTCTTTATTTTCCACTAATTCTCTGATGAAGTGGTGTCGTAGCTCTATGTGCTTCGTCCTTCCGTGGAAGACTGGATTTTTTGTCATTGCAATTGTAGACATGTTGTCACAGTAGATAGTTGTCGGCTTCTTTTGCCTTTGTTGTAGGTCGGTCATTATTCTTCTCAACCACACTGCTTCACATGATGTACTTGTTGATGCTATGTACTCTGCTTCGGCTGACGATAGTGCCACCGTACTTTTTTTTTAGAACTCCAAGAGATAACTTTTGTTCCCATACAAAAAACATAGCCTGATGTGCTCTTTAGGTCTTCAATAGAACCTGCCCAATCGCTATCTGTGAAGCCAATTAAATCATTATCTTTTTCTCTTGTATACTTGATGCCAAAATCCTTCGTTCCCTTGATATACCGAAGAATTCTCTTTGCGGCTGCATAGTCTAACTTGCTTGGCTCGCTCATAAACCGAGAAACAATACTGGTAGCATTGACGATGTCTGGCCTTGTATTTGTTCAGTAGATCAGTGAGCCGAATAGACTTCTGAATAAGGTTGGATCAACTTTTTTCGCTCCATCATTTTTTACCAATTTCTCATTGGTACCCATTGGAGTTGCAATTGGTTTGCAATCCATCATGTTGAACCTTTTCAGTAAGTCTTCTGCATATTTTTCTTGGGAAATGAATATTTCTTCTGGAGATTGTTTTACTTAAATCCCAAGAAAATATCGCATAAGTCCTAAGTCTGTCATCTCATATTCTTTCATCATCTCCTTCTTAAATTTTTCTGCCATCTCTTGTTTTGTACTGGCATAAATTAAATCATCGACGTAGAGACAGACGATTAGAAAATCTGTACCTTGTTTTTTGATGTAGAGTGATGGCTCACTTGGACTTTTCTCAAATCCATTATCTCGGAAATACTTGTCGATTTTGTTGTTCCATGCAGGCGGTGCTTGCTTGAGACCATATAGTGCTTTGCGGAGACGATATACCATTTTTTATTTTCCTTTGCGGACATATCCTTGAGGCTGTTCGACGTACACCTCTTCTTCAAGTTCTCCGTTTAGGAACGCCGACTTTACATCCAATTGGTAGACCTTCATTTTTAGTTGAGCTGCCAAAGCTAACGCCATTCGGATTGTTTCCATGCGAGCGACTGCGGAGAATGTCTCGTAGTAGTCAATTCCTGATTGCTGGGAATATCCTTTTGCAACTAGCCTTGCCTTATGCTTTTGAATTGAACCGTCTTCATTATACTTTGTCTTGTAGACCCATTTCAGACCAATTATTTCTTTATCAATTGGCTGATTGACAAGCTCCCATGTCTTATTTTTCTCGATCACTCGCATTTCTTCGTCCATGGCATGTCTCCATTTTTCTTCTTTTGCCGCTTCCTCATATTTTTGAGGTTCTAGTGCTATAAATGCACAATTTGATGTATCATAAATATCTCTTAGGGACTGCACCTTTATAGGTTGAGCACTTTCTTCCGATGAACTTGGACTTTGTTGTGTTGGACTAGGAGATCTCAGGCTTGCTGGTGGAGTACTTTCTTCTTGACGTGGCTGATATGGCTCGTCTTCGATGAGTAGTGGAAACTCGTAGTTGTCTGCTTCATCATTCCAATCCCATGATTTGAATTCATCAAAAATAACATCTCTTGAAATTACCAGTTCCTTTGTATCTGGCTTTAGAAGTCTATATGCTTTAGACTCTTTGTTGTATCCGATGAATATTAGCTTTTCTCCTTTTTCATCGAACTTTTCTCTATGTTGGGATGGAATATGTGAGTATGCTACGCAACCAAAAATTCTGAAAGAAGTTACCTCGGGATTTTTCTTATGCCAAGCTTCATATGGAGTTTTGTTGAGAACTGCTTTTGTTGGCGAACGATTAAGGATGTAGACCGCCGTGTTGACTGCTTCTGCCCAGTTCCTGTTGGGTAGCTTCCTTGCTTTCAACATGCTGCGAGCCATTTCCAGGATCGTACGATTTTTTCTTTCCGCGACGCCGTTTTGTTGTGGAGTGTATCGGACGGTAAGCTCCTTATTAATACCGTTTTCTTTGCAGTAGTTGATGAACTCATTTGAAGTATATTCTCCACCACGGTCTGTACGGAATACTTTTAATTGATGGCCACTTTGCTTCTCTTCCAACGCCTTGAACTCCAGGAATTTAGTGAATGCCTCAGATTTTTGCTCGAGAATATACACCCACATCATCCTAGTATAATCATCCACGAATAGAAGAAAATATCTTTTGTTGTTGAGTGAAGTTTTTCTTGTCGGACCGCAGATATCGGCGTGCACCAATTCGAGGGGCCTTCTTGCTCTCCACGATTTGTTTGTGAATGGAAGTCTATGGAACTTCCCAAGAATACAACCTTCACATATTTTATCTCCACCGTTGATATTAGGAAGACCAATTACCATGTTCTTTGATTTTAGAACCTTCAAGGATCTGTAGTTGAGATGCCCGTATCTCATATGCCATAGCTTGCATTCATCTATATGATTGGTACTCATTGCAAAATTTTCAATTGATGGAATAGATAAAGGAAAGACAAAATTTCCTGACATTTTTACTTTTGCCACCAATTGTTTATTAACTTTATCATAAATTGTGCATTCTCCGTCTTAGAAATGTAGTGAGTACCCTTTTCTTATAAGTTGTCCAACACTTAATAAATTTTGAGCTAGGCCAGGAACATAAAGAACATCAGATATGTATCGAGTTTTACCTGACCTTGTACGTACGGATATAACTCCTCTTCCTTCAACATTATGGAACTTTCCATCTCCGAGCTTGACTGGTGGAATCTCTTGCTCCTCCAATTTTACGAAATATTCTTTGTTTCCTGTCATATGGCTGCTGCATCCGCTGTCGACATACCATATACCTTGCGCTTCTTGTTGCGAGGTGAGGCAGGAATAAAATACTTGATTTTGAGAAACATTTTTCTCGGAATAGTTGGCTTTATTATTTTTAAGCCAACAATCTTTTTCCATGTGATTTAAGTTATCACATTTGGTGCACTTGTACTTGCAATTTTCAGTTGCATGGCCAAACTTTTTGCAAACACTGCATCGGAGATTTGAGGAGTAATTTTTTCCGTACCTTTGGTTGTTGTTTCTATAGCCTCCTTTTCCTCTTCCACGTCCGCGTTAGAAATTTTTGGGCCCTTGATTTGATGTCGACCCTTTCTCTGAGGTGATGTTGATGACGATCCCCCTCTGGAGCTTTCTTTTCTGGCTTCCGTATTTTTCTTTTCACTGAAATTTATTTTTGATTGAAACGCCTGCTCCAACGGTTGCTCCGCGAACCTATTTATCCTTTTCTCGTGCACCTCGAGTGAACCCATTAATTCGTGTACCGAGAGAGTCGATAAATTTTTGGACTCTTCAATGGCAGCGACGATGTGATCGAATTTGAACGGTAAGCTCCTTAAAATCTTTTCTACAACTCTTTTATTTTCTATGGTATCTCCATAACTACTAATTTGATTTACTATACCAGTAACTCTTGAAAATAAATTCTGGATAGTTTCATTCATAAGTAGATTATCAAAATCTCGCCATAAGTTTTGTAGTTTAATGGAGATTACCTTTTCTGATCCTTGGAATGCTACTTTGAGAATATTCCAGGCCTCCTTCGAAGTTTTCGCCACCGAAATTCGAGGAAAAATAGTTTTGCTTACCCCTTGTTGTATAAATAGTAGTGCTTTAGCATCCTTCTTCTTGTTTTCCTTGTACTCCTTTTTCCCTGCATCCGTCCATGACGATAGAGCTTCTGCCGACTCGGGTACCTTATAACCATCTTCTACAAAATCCCATAAATCTTGTGAAATGAATAATGTTTTCATTTGTAAACTCCAATAATCATAACTCTCACCATCAAAAATTGGAATTAGACTTTGGGCATAATTGAAACCTTGAATACTTTGGTTAATTGCCATGGGTAGAGTTTTAGGATTACTGGGTTAGGTTTGCTCTGATGCCAAATTTGTTGGCGCAATGCGGAAGTGTGATGGGTTTATGGAAATGAAATTAGGGAAAGAGAGGTTGGTTAATTGAAAAGTGAGGCTTATAGCAATTTGGAAATGAAAATATTACAAAGGGAATTTTTAGTGTAGCACTTTGGCTCACTATGTTTATGAACACTTTGGCTCTTACTACTCTAGCTCTCACTCACACTCACTCTCAACTCACTTCAGTTTGATTTTGGATTGATCGTTCAGAACAACTTACATTGTCATTTATTTATACTAGGCCATGACCGACTACTAAGAAGCATCTAGAGACAGAATACTCTAGAGTATGAGGCCTATTAAGCTAAAGAGTAGTCTAGAGAAAGAAGACTCTAGACAGTTGCGGATTAATCTAAACTTCAATTTATGTGCGGACTGATCCAAGATTGTTCTAGACTTAACTTTGTCTAGAGAATTACCTACTTCTCCCGACCAATCTAGATGAATCTGGATTAATCACAAATTATCAAATATTTCTAACACTCTCGGCACAAAGTTATCTAAAATGAAATTAAGGTGGCTGCCAATCGAAAAGGCCATCCCAACTAAACATCAAATCAGTGAAAGAGAGAGAGATGTCAGGATGGAAGACCTTGAGCCAAGAGAATATTGTCCCTTTTATAGCACAAGCAAGACGATAAGAAGTTTGCGACTTATCAGTGAAAACTCTATTGTTGCGTTCTTTCCAAACAAGCCACAAAGTAGCATGCAGTAAAGATTTCCAGATTAAAGTACCAACATCCCTGAACTTTAATTACTTAAACCACTCATCCACCAAACGAATGACTGTATCATGCAACAACCATCGCCACCTAGGACCCACTGGAAGTAGTTCTTTCCACACCTTTAAAGTGTAATAACAGTGCAATATACGGTGATCAGCTGTTTTGATAGTATTGTTGCAAATCCCACATTGACTTGAAGTGTCTATCCCTCTCTTCTCTAGACTGTCCTAGTACCAATTTTGTTTAGAATAATTTGCCACATGAAAAAACATAACTTTGAAGGGATTTGCTGGCACCAAACAAATTTACTAGGAAAAAAAAGGAGAGATTTCGATTATTGTTCAATCCTTTAGCAACCACATATAACACCCTTTAACTGTAAAACCATTTGCGGGAGAAGACTTCCACACAACAGTAGTGTTTGCAGAGAGAAAAGTAGAAAGATCGCTACCAATACGATGCAACAAGTTACATAACTCATGAACTTCAGTTGCATTTAAAATTCTTTTGAACTGAAGATTCCAACTGGGAGTAACGTTAAGTACCATGTGATTCGCGACAATACCCTCTTTATTTTCTGAAATCTTAAACAATGAAGGGAAAGTAGAAGTCAGGAAACACCATTGCACCAACCATCATACCAGAAGGAGAAACAAGCACCATTATCAACACATAGGTCCAGATTTTTCGAAAACATACCTGAAGTTATGAAAAGATATATTCCCTCTAATATAAGCTTATCTACTCTACCCAACAGAGCAGCATACCGATCCCATCTATCAAATAAAAACTCGAAACTTGCGGATGATCCCCATCTACAAATAAAAACTCGAAAGTGGTGTATCGTTAGAAATTGATGCAGAAGCCACGTTTCAGTTCTTTGTTATTGTGATCTTGGACAGACGAAGACCGTAAATGGGTTCTTACAAGCATCCAATCCAACCAAACTAAAACTACAACTAATGTCCAAATAACACAACAAAATAAACAGATGATCATAGAAATATAATTGGGTACCATACTAACACTTCATTATAAAATAAGTTGGGTACGATAGTTTATAGACGTATAAACTAAAATGCTTAGTTTATTCAGATGGTCATATAAATTAAGCTAGGTATCTGTAAGTTCTCCGATGATTTGCGTACATGGACTCGAAAATTAAATTAGTGATTCAAGAGGAATTGAAGATAAACCACTACACTAACAATCATGAACATAATAAATTGCCTGATTTTTTTCATGAGCTTCAAGAAAATGATTCTGTAAACAAAAAGATTTCATGATTCGAGATTAAATCAATTAATTGAACTTATGACATGGTATGAAGCATAAAAACTTTGACAAAGGTTTTTTTCTAAATCATCCAGGTTTCAGATGAAATTGATCATGAAGATCCAAACTTAGGTCACAGTTCATTTGATTTATTTTTAGATTATTTTTATATGGGTAATTTAAGAGCATGGTGATCATGCTTCTGAAACCTTTTTTAAGATCAGGGAAAAAAATGAGAGTTATGATGTGTTTCATCGAAGGACATATCTGAAAAAAAGAATCAAAATTTCTACATCAAAATGAACGATTATATGATTATCAATCCGCCTTCAGATCAGATGAAATAATTGAAAGATCAAAATAGGCTTATCTGGATCGGATATTCTTTCCGTCCCATACGGGTTGCAAACACAACAAAGAAAGTAAAAGTCCTCGAATTTTAAGTTGAGTAAGGCATACGGGTATGGCGTATTTGCATTACCTATTATAACTCTAGTTATTAAACGATTTAAAGGATAACAATGAAATTTACACACGTATCTGAGCCAATCAGAACCGATCTAGCTAACTCACTCCGTCAAATTGGGTTGACTGAAACCTAGGATGGACAACAGGGAAAACTCAAACATATAGATTTTTACGAGGATTTCTCAAAAAATAATGTATCAAATCCGTTTAATATCTTTTAATTAATCCTAACTACTTAATCAACTTATCCTGAATCCATTTCCTGTTAATGTATGTCAATACCACTTTTTTAAATTGAAAAAGCAGGGGTCTAACAACCGCATCCAATATTTCGATTAGCAATCTGTATGGACTAACTCCAATATACTTTTTAGAGAATCAACTAGACAGTCAGACTCAATCTAAAGAAAAGTATATCGAGGAGTTAATATCTCTCTCACTTAATTTGATCTTTACTCAAGCAAATAAGAATTTGCGAGTCTTTATCAAATACAAGGATAATAAACTTGGATGGTACCAAAGACCAATATCCAAGGATCAATCAATTTCCAATCAACAACCAAGGTTGGATTTCACAATTGATCGACACAAACGCACAACCTGTGATATTTCAATTATATAAAAAAATATAATGCGGAATAGAAATAACACAGACACCAGAAGTTTGTTAACGAGGAAACCGCAAATGCAGAAAAACCCTGGGACCTAGTCTAGATTGAACACCACACTGTATTAAGCCGCTACAGACACTAGCCTACTACAAACTAACTTCGATTTGGACTATAGTTGAACCCTAATCAATATTACACTGATTCAAGGTACAGTTGCGCTCCTTACGTCTCTGATCCCAGCAGGATACTACGCACTTGATTCCCTTAGCTGATCTCACCCACAACCAAGAGTTGCTACGACCCAAAGTCGAAGACTTTAATAAACAAATCTGTATCACACAGAAAAGTCTACGATAATAGATAAATTTTTCTCCCACATATAAACCTACAAGTTTTGTTCCGTCTTTTGAGAAAATCAAGGTGAACAGGAACCAATTGATAAACCGGGCTTATATTCCCGAAGAACATCCTAGCATTATCAATCACCTCACAATAATCTAAATCGTATGGTAGCGAAACTAGATATTGCGGAATCACAAACGATGAGACGAAGATGTTTGTGATTTTTTTTTATCTTTCCCTATCGGAGATATAATCTCAAGCCAATCTTACAATTGAACTCGTACGATAGAAAATGGCAAGATCAGATCTCTCAACTACAAGAGAAGTAGTTTCATCTGGCTTCACAATCCCAATGAAGTCTTTAAGTCGTTAAACGACAGGGTCTCGAGAAGAAACCTACGGTTAAAGGAGAATCGACTCTAGCAAACCAACTAGTATCACACAGGAGTTGTGGGGATTAGTTTTTCCAGTTGCTAGACGTCTCCTTTATATAGTTTTCAAATCAGGGTTTGCAATCCAAGTTACCTTGGCAACAAAGCATTCAATATTCACCGTTAGATGAAAAACCTGATTTATCCAAGCTAATATCTTTCAACCATTAGATCGAAACTTAGCTTGTCACACACACAAATGAAATGTATTCATTTAGATTTGAGTAACCGCACCTAAACGTGTACACTTAGTTGGTTCACAAATAGTTAACCAATGGTTAGACATATGAGCACTTTTATATTAACTGTATTCATCTTTCTCATAACTAGTTCAAATGACTCATAAGAACTAGTTCAAGAATTTTTCAATTGCTTAGATCTTTATACATAGACACAATTGAAACAAAATCGGTTTGATTCATTTGAATCAATTCATGAACAATTTAGCCACCGTTTGCAAAGATTGCATTCCTTATTGATTTATTGTTTAAGTTCATGAAACTATCGGTTTGAGAAATATAACCAGCTTGGGTACGCGTACGGGCATGCGTACCTTAGCTACCGGATTTGAGTTGGTTTTGGTTTCCAAACTCAACAGAACTTTTCGGGTAGAAAAGTTTCGCCAGTACGCGTACGGGTACGCGTACCTAAGGTGGCTGGTTTATTAGTTCGTAAACTCCAAACTCAGCAGAATTTTCCGGGAGGAAAAGTTCCGCCAGTATGCGTACCCAACCTGTTTCCTTCACCAATACCGCATGCACAGATATGCACGCACTTAGTTTCCGGCACATGGATTTATACACTAATGTGCGAACATACTATATATGCTTATATCCGTAGTTGGGTTACGTAATCTCAACTCTACATTTCAATCATTGAAACATTCTTCTATAATGTTATAATAGTCCTTAGACATAAAGAATCGACTATCGTCATCAAAGCTATTTTCAAGATTGAAACGTCATCATGACTTTCGTCACGGGTAAAGATGAAATTGGTTAAAGCAAAATCTTACCAACACATATTTAGAGAAAAAGATAGGCGAGTAAACTGGGCTCGAAATAGCAAATGTGTATGTATTAAAACTATCATACTTATACGACTTTTGTCTCAAGATATAGAGTAGATAGAATTTTGAGTGACAGATGAGTTCAAGTCTCCACATACCTTTTAGTCGGATAAAGTTCCACTGGTTCCTTGAATAGTTCTTCGTCTTCTTAAGATCATCACCATGGAGTATGGAGCTCAACTATTCCTAACTATCCTAGACCGAGACTTAGTCATAAGTAAACTAGAAATCAAGACATATATTTTTGATCATTAACATTGACAAACATGCTTGAGATAGCAACGCATGCGAGTTCGACCGAGCAATGCTCTAACAATCTCCCCCTTTGTCAATTTTAGTAACAAAACTATCTATACATATGGATTACAAAATAGATAAAACTTTGTACCTTCTCGTCAACATGCTTGATCTCCTTGGTGCTTCAACATTACTCGAAAACTTCGTCCTTTCCAAGTACTCTCATAATTCCATAGAGGTTCAATTCAGCATCATAGTTGTTGAAGTTCCGTAGCCATAACAATGAGAAACAAAAGCTCTCGATCATTGTTATACAGTGTCATAGTATTATTACACAACATCATAGTTCTTATATCACAAGTTCGATAACAATACTATGGCGATATGTATCTCTACCCTTTAGTCAATACTTTCGTCTCAACATGAAAACCACTCCCCCTTACATACTGACCCGTAAAACACGTAAATAATATGTATTTGTAGTGTGAACTACGTATTAATTCTCCCCCTTTTTGTCAATAAAATTGGCAAAGGTACGAAAACGGGATCCTAATGGAATTTCCACGAAGACGTTTTAAGACCAAAGAAAAGTACATATCAACTTATTTAGATGCAATCATAAATCCGAAGCTAAATGCATTCATCAAGGAGTTTATAAAAATACAAGATAACCTAAATAATTCCACAACCGCACTCCCCACAAAGATATGGAAATTAAGCGCAAGTTCAAAAGAACTCTCCCCCATTTGATGTCATTCTCGAGAGAACAACAAGAGTGACATTACTTTTACAAGAAAATAAGGATTTTATTGGACACCTAAAACCATAATGAAATGATTTTCTATATCCAAATTTCTCAATTAGACTAACCACAAGTAAACCCATGATTAATTTAATCGGAATACACAATCAAATTAAACACAAAAGCGATCAATTTAATTGAACATGCTCGATATAAGAGAACTTACGGAGCTACGACTATGTTAACCTTAAAAGAATGATTAACTCAATCGTTTTATGCTCAACACAAGAAAAACTTATGGAACATTGCAGTATACACATAAGATATGGATCAAGGAAATATCAATACTGCGACATATACAAAGATTCATTCTATTTTCATCACTATTTGCATAACGACATATAATAGACACAATCTTTGTTAACCAAAGATTTTAACCTATCTTCCATAAATCAATTGACATAATAGGCGTAAATTTTGTTTGTCAAAAGTTCATCGATCTTGTATCAATACTTGCATATCGACATATAAAAGAGATAACTTTTGACATCGTATGGGACAATAATAGTTCACGGACGCAAACACACATATCCCATAACATATTTCAATATATAAAACCATAAAAATTAAAATCGCAATCATCATCTTCCAAATCAAACTTTATAATTTAACAAAATAAATCTAAAAACATGAAGATGAAAACGTTGGACATAGCTACGTGTACTCACAATAATGGCTATTACAAACTCTAGTGATCTTTCTTAAACAAAAAACAAGAATAAAAATTCTCTTAAGAAGTTTCCTAGATAAAAAAAAAAA